>NC_071977.1:26923463-27131437 GCF_026283585.1 Hylaeus volcanicus
CCTAATAAATGCACAGGAAATCATCAGGCTTTTCATTCATAACTATGTTATAAATATTTGTAATTTGCCTGCTAAAAATTGTATCTCTATACTCGCCATGTTCTAATTTCTCTGCAGATGAAATTCGCTATGTCAGTACTGGCTGTTCTGGCCCTGGCCGGTTCCCTGCACGCCGTGCACGTCACAGTTCCAAGCACAGGCTCAGGTGCACTCGCCAAGGAATTGCAGGACTTCATGGACCTAATACCAGTGGATCGCGTGATGGCGGTTCTCAGAGGCTACGCAGCCCAAGACAAGGAATTCCAAACCATGATGAAGCTTGTTGACTCCAAGGAAACTGTATTCTACGTTAAAGAGATGCAAGTCCACCCTGCGGCAAAGAAACTGCTGAACTACATGCAGAATGCTGGTTTCGACGTCTATTTAGTAGTAAACAAACTGAACGCGGCACTTGGAATTAAACGTATCGCTCCTTTTGCTTCCCACAAGATCACAGGTGGATTTCTTGGTTTAATGATAGACCTCGCGAATGAATTACCACTTAAGCAGTTGAGTAATTTGAAGAAAAGCAAAATGGTGAAATCCCCAGTATTTGCCGCTTTCGTTAAGGAAATAACGTCTCCTACATACCACGAGTTGTATAACCTCGTTCACACAAACAAACACGTGGTAAACATCGCGCAACAGGCCAAACAGGCTGGCATCCATAGTATTCCAATAAAACAGTACTACATGCACTTTATTGTCGCCAGACAAATTCTGAAACTACACCCGTAACTTTTTAACTGTATTTTGGGATTTCTATAATGTTAATATATATAAAATGAAGTAATAAATATTTAATTGAACATGTATCTAATGCACCTACTATTACCCTTTGCTATCTCCTATGCAGTTTTCCTAAAGGTTCACAGACAGATTGAATCATTTCCACTATTACAATTTATTAAGAAAGTTTCATGGATTTCTTTCACATTAGTGCAAAAATATCAAGTAGTCATCTATGTTTTTACTACATGCAAAAGACATTATTCTAGATTAGTATTGAGAGTCATCCGAAAAATGAAATTACTCAACTTCTATTTCCATTTCTAACGTGATTTGACGATGATGTCATGTGTAATCAATTTTATCACTTCTACAACTACGTAACCATTAATACGCTTGTAATCCAAAGTAATCTATCCCATTTTGTAACAAAGTATTGTTTAAGTGTTATAATCTTATCACCCGTCGCTAATTGATTTCGCACGGTATATAAGATGCTGCGAAACACAATCAAGAATCCTTATTCACTGATCAATACTCCTGGGAAGTCTACAATTTCCAAAGTGAGTACATTTGTGTTGCGTAGCTAAGAATTATTTTAGCTAGCTCTTGTTTGTCACCTGTCTGCTAATAATTCTCTCAACATTCACTATCTTCTGATTTCTCTGCAGATGAAGTTCGCTCTGTCGTTACTGGCTGTTCTGGCCCTAGTCGGCTCCCTGAAAGCCTACAAAATTCCAAGCACAGGCTCAGCTCTTCTCGCCAAAGAATTTCAGGATTTCTTGGGTCTGGTACCACAGGATCGTGTGATGGCCATTCTTAGAGCCTACGCGGCACAAGACAAGCAGTTCCAAACTGTCATGAAACTCGTGGACTCCCAGGAAACGAAACTGTACATCCAAGAAGTGGAAGCATACGCCCCGATGAGGGATCTGTTGGCGTACACACAGAGAGATGGTCTCGACATCTATTTAATGGTGAACAGACTGAACGCGGCTCTTAAACTTAAACCCTTCGTTCCTCTTGCTTCCTTGAAGATCACTGGTGGACTTCGCGGTCTTTACAAAGACATCGAGGCTGTGTTGCCTGTCCAAAAGATGAAGGATTTGTTCGATTATAAAATGAAGAAACCGACAGAATTGTTTTTCTTTATGCACGAATTGATGTCTTCTAGATACTTCAAATTGGCCAATTTTATTCACACAAACCAACACTTGTTAAACATAGCGCAGCAGGCCAAACAAGCTGGCATCGATAGTACCCTTATTGAAAAGGACTACTTGTACTTTATTATTGCTAGAGTACTTCTGAACCATTAAATTCTCTTCCAGTTGTTATTCTTGTAATTTTCTAACTGTATTTTGGTGTTTCTATATCGTTAATATGTAACAAGAATATTTTCTATAGCTTAATGCATCGAATGAGGATGTTAAGTATATTGATAAATAAAAAAATAATGACCGTGTTATCTATGTATTGAATTCATCGATTTGACTCATCGTGTGAAGATAGAGTTAATGGTAATTACAAGGTGTCAGATAACAGTTATGATGTGATGACTGCGATTGCTGCGTTATCAAATAAGGGTGTGTAGTAAGTAATGTGTCAAGAAGACCTTATCTTTTTTGCAGTAGTTACGTGACACACCTTCTAATTGAAATTTTATTTACTTTTTTTGAAGACACATTGCGATTTTCCTAATTCTAAGTAAGCAGAAGGGTTTTCCAAAAGGGACATCATAATTTTTAATTTTAAACGAAAGTATACACATGCAAGTGTTTATCACGACTACGTTGGCAGGTGTATTTTGTTACTAAAAAACAAAATCTATATTCACTTCCGTGATAAATGACCCGCAAAATATTTTACTAAAGATTCATCTGAGCATCCTAGTCGATAGTTTTTCTAAACTAGTTATGAACAAATACGCTATCTTTTTGCCAAGAGTATCACTATAAAAAGTACCTTACATAAATTTAATTACATGTGCGATTGATAGTTACTACGTGCATGTATACAAATATTTGCATTCGCTATCTCAGAAGATAATTATTGTCATCCATTTCCTATCAACGATTACACGTGTTATCAACAATGTTCGTGACACGTTCACGTTTGAGTGTTCTCGCAGTAAATAACAGTGTGACGTTACTACTGTGTATAATTCCTCGGAGAGTACACATAATTCACTAGGAATTCGAATCTGGAAGCTCGATTGTTCGAACAGACAATATTTTGAACTTCTCAAGAATATATTTCTTGTACACAGAAAGTCGGATGAAATTACCGCATCGAGCGAGCGTAGTACTCTTTGAAATCTCGCTCGTCCTTTTTCGTATTCCGACATTCACGACAGATGTGAACATAGCGAGGCTTTCCTAGACGTTGATAGCGCGACGTCGAGTTCGCGTCTTTGACGAAAATAAAAGTTTTAAATGGCGCCTGCGTAGTGAATTTCAAAATACCCCCGGACCATTAAATCTTTCATATACAGCAAATTTAAATTTCTCACGGGCGCCAGTTCTTGAGCGAACGACGTGTCCCCTTTGTAGAGAGAAACCTTGACAAAGAAAAGTTCCTTCGACGCGCAATAACCTGCTCCGGGGCTTCGTTAAAGATGACCTAAAACGTGGCTGGCAAAGGAAATGTTTATCAACGTGTAATGGCCCAACGAATCTGCCTCGCTACTCTAAACGACATCCTCCACTCTCCTGTAACCTAAGTACGTAAACTTTTACAGAGTTCCCCACCACTTCCAACTCGCAACTCATCCTTTTTCATTCATCAACAGAGCTCATCGACGATGTCTTATTGAAGAAAACCATCACAGAAGGAAGAAAAATCCGTAATAATGAATCCACAAATTATGCTCATGAGCGTGGTGGCCACTGCCTCGGTAGCTTTCATCGGTTTCGTTGCTTACCGAGTCGGTTTTCGGTCCAACGATCCCGATTTCACGAATCAGCTGCCGCTGAAAGACAACAGCTCCCTGGAGGAGGATCTCAAAGATATCATGGCATTCGTGCCTCAGGACGATGTACGGGAAATCATCCACAGGTAGAAATCCTTCGTTCCTGGACTTTCAATCGCTATTTCAATCAATCACACATTCTATTTGTTTGAGGCTCTGTTTACTTTATAAATATTTCGGTGGACGTTCTCTCTTTGGTTAGGACAAATGGTCGAACAGATATTTCTAAGATGGTAGATTCTTTGATTTTTGTAGTTTGAGAAACAGTTTATTCGAATAGTCTGCGTTGGAATTATCTACAGTCAGTTCCATAAATATTCGTACCCTCTATGTCCATTAAAGAAATTTGTTTAAATTAAATTGTATATTTGTATAAATATGTTGATGTATATACAAATATATACATGTGCGAACTTATTCATATACATATTTATAATGAAAAATTGATTTGGTAATATCAAAACTATTATTTAATTTAATTAAACTTCTTCAATAGACGTAGAGGTTACGAATATATATATGGGATTGACTCTAGAAAATTTAAATCAAACAAGAATTAGAAGAATAAAATAATAAACACAATAAACACACAGCTTTTTGAAATATCGATCCACATGCGAATACATCAAAACATATCCCCACATATATGCACGTCCCTCATGCATGTCTCTTGAATCGATAGATACATGAAGTACGACACCCAGATCGGAGACACCGTGAGCTTCATCAACGACCAAAGGCGATTCATATCCAGGGAGCTTCAGAGCATGCCCCAGGTGGTTCGTATGGTCAGTTTCCTGCAGAAGCTCGGTCTGGATGTCAACTTTTGGGAAGAAAGCGTTCGAAGCTTCTGGAAGACGTCGCCCAGATTCATCAGGAACGATCCACAACGGGCGACGGGCGGCCTTACCGTGATGATCGACAAAATCTTGCAAACGATCCCGCTGGACGAGCTGCACGAGCTTTTGCGACAGAAGTACAAGTACTCTGGCAGCTTTCGCAGATTTTTGCTATTCCTCCGGTCCAAGGACTTCGCGGATTTGTGTAACGCGCTCGAGAAGAACAGTGTGCTGCATCATCATTATTTCTGGGCCAAAGAGAGCGGGCTTGAGGTCACGTTCGCAATCGAGCTTTTGAGGGACCTCTACGATTACCTTACGCAGTCGTTGGTCACGTAGAAATCCTCTGTTTTCTTTCATCACTAATAAATAAGAAGGAATGGAAATTTGTATTATTCTATATTTATTACAATTTTTTAAATTGTACATTTTAGTTCATTTTAGATAGATAAGCCAGCGTAGGTTCATATCACTATATATCGCGGATAAAATTTAATTAATGAATTCGAAAGAAACGTGAGCTACATCACATTAGTCGAATCGAAGCTATCAGCGTGGTGACCGCTGGCTCAGAGTGTCTTGATAAACACCTGAGTGGCTCCTTCTATCTTGTAAATTACGAATCACTTCATTATTATCATTCAGAGAACCCGAAAATTTCGGTCAATAAATAATATAAAATTCGCCATAGTACATTTTTCAATTCAGTAACACAATTTCATAGAATTTGAATCATTCATAATTAACAATGCCTTTATAATTAACAATCCAATTTTTCACAAATTTAAAGAGCAATAGTCACGGCGGATCGCTCGATGTCACAGAGCCCTATAAATTAATTTAGCTTCATTTGCCTCGCAGGCCGATTTAACGTTTAAGACAATCGATTATCGTCGAGGAAGGGAACAGGTACCTCTCGCGATGGTATGGTTTGTCGAGTATTGCGAATTTACATTGAATGTCTAAACGCTACGTAGGTACAGTAGAACGTCGATTATCGCAACAAGTGGACAGACATTTATTGAACTTCGTCCGATAAATCGGTAACAGCGTTCCCGTTCGATTATTCGAACGAAACTTTCCCATCTCGAATACGACGATTTCTGATGAAATATTTCTGTAATCGGAGTATGGATAATCGTTGTTCTATTGCGTGTCATTTTTAGATGATAGCGAGAGTTCGATGGACACGCTCGATGAAAATGTTTTAATAATTCAAATCATGGTGTGAGAGTTACGGGTTCTTTTGTGAGTACTGACTTGGTATCGAGTATCGAATGTTTGTGGCTACGATGAAGGATCTGCGTGTCGGAATCAATGGCATGGAGAACTTGTGAGTATTGATATCGACAGCCATCTGGTGATGAACATGGGAAATACTATAATAAATTTAATTAATTGCTACATAACTCGTGCATATTACAAGTTGCATAAAATTTATAAAGTTAATTACTGTATATATTTTTCCTTGATTGTCAATTAAACGCATTGATACAAAATAAAAGTTACTATGATATCTATTCTCTACATTATATTCATGTGCTATTTATTATTTTCTGTCTTAATAGGCTGTTCTGACAAAATGTTTTTAGATTTCAAATAACTTATGTTTGAGGGATTACTATCTACCGACTATGGTTTTGTATTATCTGTATATAACAGTGGCAATACTTTTCCTGGATTTAAATTAAATTGAATCTGTAGAAGTTAAGGCTGATTTATAATATTTATTTTTACGTCAGAAAGTAGAACAACTTGGAAGAATCTGATTGGTTAAGAAGACATATACTTATCGATCTCGTGTTAGTATTTCATTGGATACTGATTTCAAGGCGATATTATATCGAACGACGATGGAAGATATGTGTGTATAACAAAGTTGGAGGTGTTCGTGATAGAGTCACCGATTACGATACTGATAGCGTTCAGTTGAATGACATTTAAAGCACTGACACAAGTAACACGCAATGTATTTCCACATAAGAAAATAAAAACTGAAAATTGTAATCTAAAGAATTAGTCATACGATTGATAGAATATATTCGAATAAATGAATAATGATATTAAAAAGAACTGATAACAAAATTCAGACACTACTTCTCCTATAAAATACCTATAAAATATTCGAACATTAAATTATCGAAATAGTCTTCAGCCTGGTATCAACGGGCACCGTTTTAAATTCCGTTTACTTCGCGAAGGCTGATCAGTTTCAACCCCTATCAGGAACGGTTCTTCGTTACCGCGCCGAAAGTTTCGCCGATGAAACGAGAAAGCAAAAGGGCACCACGTGCCCCGAATGGCCCGGAGTACTCGTAGCCGTTCGATAAATAAAAGAGGACGAGGTTCGAGCACGTGGCGCTAACTTTTAAAAGGAAAGTAAGGGTTTGTCTTAACCGAAGCGTCTTTGTAGCAGGCAAGGGTGGGTCTCGTTGCACGAGTCGACGGAGGGTTAAGAAAAAGCAACGAGCGGTGAAACGGGTCGGTGCCGAGGCGCTGTTCTAATTAAAATTGTTACAATTTAATGAGTCTCAGAACTCACTATTGGCGCGTCGTAATAGAAAGTCATAAGAAGAGCGGAGAGGGTTGAGACAGGAACTCGGTCCGAGGATCCGGAGAACACCCGTTAAACGGAAGGAGAATGATCGAGCGAAACGGAAAATCCCTGTGAGAAATGTTCGAGAGGAGGACAAGAAAAATCGACGAGGGTGAGTAACGAGGAATAGGGGTGACGACGATGTAAGGGGTGGAGGGGGCCGGGTTTCTGAGGAAGAGTAAAAGGAAGATTGCGGAAGCGAAAGGCTGGAACAGGTAGCTACGAGAGGGTCGTAGAGCGAGAAAGCGATGAAAAAATGAAGACTGAGGAGAAGACGAGAATCGAGAACAAAGCGGCGCAGCTTTGAGACGCGACTGAGAAATCGTCGTTTCAATCTTTAAACTTTTCCACTCAATATGGAACGCACCCTCATCCCCTTCGACCCTTCAATTCACCGACCGAACCGTGCACTACATTGTTACTATGCTGAGTTTACGGTTCTTCCAGTTTGTTTTTCCAATGAACTTGGTGAACTCTTCTAATACTTTCCGGGAGAAATAGAACTATTGCTTACGCTAAGATATTTCCTGGGTAGTGAAGTTTACTGGGTAGTCTAATTTTATCTGTCCTGAGGAGAAGCTAATTATTTCTATTTCATTTTATAAAATGAAAATGCAAAGTCTTATACTACGTATCATAAGATGGAGTTAATTATTTCTATTTCATTTTATGAAATAAAAATGCAGAGTCTTATACTATGTATCATAACATGAAGCTAATTATTTTGAGAACCAAAATGAATGGTTTAGGAGGGCTTCGAAACAGATGGAAACTTTAATTGTACATACCTTAAGAAGATGTCAATTGCCTTTAAAGCAAAGTAAATTCATTAGAAACGTTTCGAAATACTCTACGAGTCGGATAGAGAATCTAATTGTTTCCATAATAGAATTTATTGAAAATGTTTCGGAACAGTTAAAAAGTCTAATATATCATAAGAAAAACCCAATTGTTTTTGCATCAGGTAAAATAAATTCAACATAAGAACTTTGAAACAACCATAAACTTTATTCTCACGTATCATAAAAAGAACCAAATTGTTCCTGCAACAAGTAAAATACACAGTATCTATAAAGTCGAATTTTACATATCATAAGAACAATCAAACTTTACATACAATAATTAAAATAAATCGATTGTGAATCATTTCTGAGTATTTTCGCGTACATGAATACCACAAGCTTCGCAATTCAAGGAACGGTAGGCAAATCAACGCCAGTTATGTCCTTGAATATCTGCTTAACAGGTGCAAGGTCCAAGCCATCGTTGAGCGCCTTTTGTCTCATCTCCAGAAAGATGGGTGCACTGTAAACAGCATTAACGATGGTCTGGAAGTTCGGTGAGCGGAGTTTCTCGATAAAGCTCTTGAAATCTGGCGAACTGTTCATCTTCTCGTCGAACATGGTCTTGAACTGATCCATGGGAAGAATAGCGATGATCTCGTCCAGCATGGCCTTCATTCCGCCGCGATTGGCGTAAGTTCTATACGCAAAACCTCTCTTGGGTGGCACGTAGTCCTCCATACCGAAGATCTTGTGGACCTTCTGCAGGAAACTAAAGATATCCAAGCCAGCGTCTTTCAGGTACAGAACCAGGTCTTGGTACGCCTTCAAGGCCTCGACTTGGCGCACCAACTCGTGGAACTCCTCGCTGTACATGTCATTAATCGCTACCTGAACCTGGTCATCGTCCAAATACCTGAGAATGATCGACAAGATCTTTTCCCTGTCGACGAGGGCCTCGAAGTCATGGATATCCTTGGCAAGTCCCGTGTCCTTAGAGAATACCACGAAGGAGTTCTTGAGCTCGGGGAACTCGATGCCCAGAACGGTGTAGATAATGTCCTCGATCAGAGCCACGTCGATGCCCTTAACGCTGATCATGTTACGGAATTTCAGGTAACGTTGATTAGAGTACAAGGTATTGATGAATTTCTGGTGATTGGGGGCCTTCAGTTCCCTGACGAAGTCGCGGAACGCGGGTGAGTGCCTCATCTTGTAGACGTAACCGTGGATAAAGAGGTCGTAGTTGACGAGCGCCTTCACCTGGTCGAAGTAGCCCCTGATCCCACCTGTGATCTTCAGAAGGGTTGGCTGGAACGCTGGGATGCCGGCGAGTTTGTTCACTTCGTTCAGCACGTTGTTGATGTTCACTCCGTTCTTCTGCAGGTAGGCTGCGAAGTTGCGGAACTCTGGGATTTTTTCGATTTCTGTCAGCAACTCCTTGAAATCGTAGGACTCGAAGTACATCAGAAGTTCCTGGAACTCGGCATCCTCAGAGGCGTACTGAAGCGTGAGCGTCATCACTTCATCCAGAGGGATCATATCCATGAAGTACTGGATGTCCTTGTAGAGAGGTCCCTCGCCGAAGGATGGGAGATAGTGACAATTGACGGTTGCGACAGCAACCAAGGCCGTTAGGGCTACCAGTGTGAAACGCATCTGGAAGGAATTGGATCATGATCAGAAAGACTCAATTTAATATTCGTATTACAGTAACTTCAACTTCAATATTTATACTACCATCAGTACCTTCGATGTTCCCATTATCATAAATACTTTCGAGTTAGAAATTCTCTCTATCGAAAATAATTAGTACAGCCTTAGCATTTTTACGTTAATAAGTAACCGTTAGAATATTCGTAATTTCATTAGCAACTTTAGCAGTCATTATTTAATTAAAAAAAAAAATACATCAAGTTTAATATTCCAACTACATAAATATCTGTACATTCATAAATAAGTTTAACTTTATTTTGTATTGTTAGTGAATAGCTCGAAGTATAATGCGCGAATAAAATAATAATTTTAGGTGTCGATCAAGGAACTTACCGTGACAGGTCCTATCGATGAGTACGACTGACTTTCGGTATTCTGCGAACTCATTTTATATGTTCCATATCATCTGAAGAAAAGCACAGGTGATCTCACACATTTAGGAAAAATGTAGATAAGATCGAAACGTGCACCTGTGCCGATTAACACACAGAGATCGATAAATAGGTCCGTTGGTGCCTTTATCTTGATAACATTGTAATTTATTGGATAAAATAATTTTGTTTTAGATAAAATCAGATTTTTAAATATATTCTGTGTGTGTTTTTTTCAGATTTATCGATTGTTAGTGCCGTGAGTATAGGGGTGCGGATGTCACGGATACCATTAGGTGTCATTAAAATAGTTACTAGACTTTTGTATAGCGTTTTAGCAAAAATTAATCATTGCGATTGTTATGTAGAAATACTTTGGCAAGTTTAATGTCGTTCTGTTTATTTCTTCAACTTTGTTATCGTACTCTGTCAATAATATAAAAGAAATCTAAGTATTTAAAAGCTTACCAACGTAAAAGGATGAAATATCAAGAGAGTTTCATCTCTAAATTTTTATTTTCCAAAATGATAAAGCGAGGAAACCGTTGTTATTGCACAATAGATATAAAAATGTATGGTAAAACCAGGACACTAGACTTATGAAAGATAAAAGTACTGACCATGTTATTCAGGAAGATACACAAGTGTGCGCCATTGTTTATCGGATTTTAATTAAGTTGATACGAGTCACATATTCAGTGTCAGCTACAAACATATTTAGATAAGTTTATCATAATGTAATCAAAAGTTATGAAAAATATCAAAAATACGAAATATAATTTTGAACGGATAGGAACAGCTTCATCTGTATACTTCTCAAACTTCCATCACTATTTTTACAATAAAATAGATAATAATAGTTCCAATCACATTTTTCAATTCTATGGAGATGGAGATGGAGATGGAGATCTCTTTCGAGATGAATTTTTGTTTGATGGTACAGCATCTGACAAAAAATAGAGAAGAGTTTCAATATAGCGAAGCATTATATTCTTATATGGTCATCATGAAATTAGTGTAAATTCATTTATTTTTCTTTTCAGATATAGAAAGTTTTGCATTCCAATCAATTGAACCAGTTGATAAGCGATAATTGCATGCCTGTGGTGATCACCGATAAGTAAATTTATCTGGTGTTTAATGAATATAGAATAATAACATTTCTGCGACAATTGGTCTCACGCCACTATGACGTATGTATACATATTTAGTACTTTCGTTAGCGTATCGCATTATATAATTGTAATCTGAAGTACATTTCGTTTCAGACCGATTAGCAGATCTCACCCCGAGGAGGTTGCTGCGAATGGAATCAGAGTTCCTTTGATCTTCCTCTATATACATAGATTATACAATCGAAGTGCTTAATACTAAGTACGAAACTATGAAAATCAAAGAAAACAAACTTCCTTCGATTTCCAAAGTCTAAGATTGACTTTGCAAAGCAATTATTTGAACCAAGAGGGGTGAAGCTAAATAGAGATCGCGACACGACGTGACGTAATTGTTATTAATATTTAAGGGAATGCTTATTAATAAAAATGATTTTTTTTGTATTTACGATAGTTTAGACATTATCGCTCTGTAACAGTTTAGCTGTCTCACCCTGTATGCTTCAAAAATTGTTTACGATCTAATAATACACAGAATTTTTGTATTTAAAATATTTGCGTAACGCTGGTCCAGCGTTCTTTTTATCTGTCTACGTGATCTTCTCATATCTAAGAACGTTTCCTTCTCCGTTCGTTAGGTTTTTGTTAACCGAAAAGAATTTTAATAACATAATTAGAATTTTAGTTTAATTGCTAACAAACTACTAAGTTCTACATATTCATCGATGTTAGCATCTTTCGCGTGTTCATCTTGCACACGACAAGACCGCAGACAGGTGTGACAGAAACTTATACGTTATACAGAATAGTCTGAAAACAATCCACAAAGTTGTTCTCTCAGTTTGATCGAAAAAGTTGATCTCATAAAGTCAACCACTTTGAATCGCCGTATCGTCAGGAGAACTGAAATTTACATATTGAAATCGAGGAGAAAATATACACAAACAACCCCGTACAGTAATTAAGATAAGTATGTTTCATTTTTACAGCAGCCTAGTTATCGATACTTCTAATTCATACCACTAATATGATTATTAACAACAGTTTAGTTAAGTATCATATTTTTTATTTCCAGTAAATCTCCATCGCTTCATAAGGATATAAATATAAAAGAATTTATAACGTTTATTAAAAAAGTAGAAGAATCAATTTATATCTAAATTATAGTCTGTATCTTCTCATATTGTAACATATGTAAAAATAGCATTACCTATCATTTCCTACTATTCAAGATTCTAGGATCAGGAATTATCACCATCAACAGAATATACAAAGATGCTCACTTATTGCGTATTTACATCGATATTACATTTTTCACATCCGTTAGAATAATTTTTACTGAACCGTTTAATGGTTGATCTTAACATGGAAGAATTTCTCTATGAATTCCTTGGCGTCCTCGACATTAACCCCAGCTTTCGAGATTTTGTCGAAGAAACCGTTCCAGTTCGGGTCAGCTAAAATACCGTTGGCGACATTTTGCATCGAGGGCGCACTCAAGCGAGCGTAGAAGCCGGCGAACACCTTGGAGTGGGCCAATTTGTATTCGAACAGTTCGTGCACCTTCTGCTTGGGGTAGATGGCCTCGATATCGTCGAGGAGGCCACGGATTCCTCCCGTGATCTTGAAGTTCACGGCCACGTTGGGGACCTGGAGTCTGGGAAGACCGAGGAAGTCATTTCCTCTGTTCACCATGAGGTAGATGTCCAGGCCAGCCTTCTGCACGTAGTTCAGCAGGTCGATGACCTCGGGCATGTCCTCGATGTGCTTGATCAGAGTCGTGAATTCTTTGGAACGCATGTAGGTGACAAACGTTTGGAATTCCGTGTCCTCAAAGAGATATTGGAAGAAGATGCCCAGCATCTCGTCGAGAGGAATAGCATCCACGAAGTCCTGGAGTTCGTCTGCGAGGGCGCCCGAGCCCGCGCGCGGGAATTTGTAAGCTTCCAGGGGGCTGGAGACGGCCAGGACCGCCAAAACTACCAAAGCGAACTTCATCTGCGAACGTAAGTGGTGCTTAGGTTGCGGAACGTGCGTCAGGGAATGCCGAACTGCGACTCGGACATAATTTTCTTGCTTTGATCCGTCGCGGCGAATCGCGCGAGCGATGAATATTTGATGCTCGAGGAGACGGTCGGTATGCGTGTATCGGTAGGTGAATTATTTAGTTCGGAGATGAAAGTGAAGCTTTCGGTGAACTACGGAACTCAGCAAACAGTTCGTTTAGTGGATATTGAAGGGTCACGGTAATTTGACTAACAGTTGTGTAGTTAAATTAAAAGTCTTGTATTTTTTACAATTTCTGCAAAAATTAATACAATTTGATCTACTTTTCTTTTGTTTCGAATGTAAATTTGACTATAGGACTATATCATTTTAAAATTCTTGTACTTTTTACGTTTAAATGCCATTTCTAAAAAGAAGAAGACTATTTTGAACTATTTTCTTATAAATTCGATTATAGAACTGTAACATTTTGATTGATTTAAACTTCTTTTAAAATCTTACCATGTGGCCTCTGCTATTCAACTCGACTGAATGCTAATTGTTGGTCTGTCAACCGTTTATATACACGGTTTCTATCGGATAATTACCAATTTCGATAAGATTAATTCGATAACTGTATACTGAATACACAAGAGAACTGATTTGCTTAGATGACATAAGATTTCCAGATGCATCAGATAACACAAATGAAATTTTACACCAAATACTGTTAAGTACGCTACATATTTAATTATATTCAGATCACTCACTTCGGATAGCCGTTTATTACGCGAATGGGGATTTTATTCTGATAATGTTGATACAAGATAAGATTAGAGAAGATACATTTTGTATTTCCTTGTAGGGAATTCTAATCGTTTTTCTGGCTGTCATTAGCTTGGAGCTTAGGCAAGCTACAAAAGAGTTGTTTTGAGAATCAGGTCAGTTGGTTTTTGAATTGTTGGTTTTTGGTTTTTGGTTTTTGGTTGATCGTATTGCGAGATATAAATATATGACACCATCCAAAAGTATGATATACTAATTTTATCGTTTGTCTCAAGTGAATGATTGTTTATCTTTGTTCTTGTCTTATTTAACTTTGCCTTATAATCTTATGTATGTATATTTGTAGTATCCGCGCCTCCCATACCCAACAATAAGGAGTCAAATAAGAACACGAAACGTAGGGTACGGGATTGGTCTTGTAGGTAAAGCGGTCGACTGTGGATCCGAGGATCGTGGCTTCGAATCCCCGTGCCTTATTTTTCGTTTAGACTCCTACATATGGGGGCTCGTCCGGGATGGGGGTTACAGCGGCAGAGGACCGGCCAGTGACGATGAGTGACGATGAACAACAATGCCACGCGAAGGACGGTGTCGTGTTGACGGTGGAGCGGGCAACAATGAGGCGTCGAGAGAGAAAGAGAGAGGGGAGTACACTCGCGAAAGAGGGCGCGGCGCGCACTGTTGTTGAGACGCGAAACCCGAGAAAACGGACATTCGAGGGCGAATGAATGTCAATTCAGGATAGCCGAGTGTAGTATCCGCGCCTCCCATACCCAACAATAAGGAGTCAAATAAGAACACGAAACGTAGGGTACGGGATTGGTCGCGTAGGTAAAGCGGTCGACTGTGCCTTATTTTTCGTTTAGACTCCTACATATTATTCATTTTTAATCAGAAAGTAAATTCAGAAAGTAATTCTCAAGTCTTCCCTGTAATCATTCTTACATTCTTCTTAAATTATAACCATGAGCAGCAACTATTATTTAATCCCTGCAAACGTTACCTATAAGTAGTGGGACAGGAAGCATTGACAAATAATAAATATTTGAAATTTGTATATTTATGAAAAAAGAAAAACATTTAGACGAACAACATCAAAATTTAACAATTATCATAATACGATATCAACAAATTAAGCTGGGAGGTGGACAGTGACGCCGAAGAATTGCTGAATGAAATCGACAGCATGGTTGACATCAACGCCGTATTTGAGTGCATGGGCTAGGAAACCGGGGAAGTTCGGGTCGGAGGTGACACCGTCGACGATTCTCTGGGCTGCAGGAGACCTCAGGACAGCCATGTATTGGGCGAACACTGGAGCATTGGCCATTTTCTGACGGTACAGAGCCCAAAGCTTGGCTTCGGGTATCAAGGCGTGGATTTCGTCGATCAAACCACGAACTCCACCGGACTTGAGATTCATGAGAGTTGCTGGTGGTTGTAAGGCTGGAAGTCCAAGGAACGCGTTCGCTTTGTTCACCAGGTAGTATTCGTCCACGCCAGCCAACTGCATGTAGTTGAACAGGCTGACGACGTCTGGGAGGGCCTCGATGTCGGCGACCAGGCTCAAGAATTCAGACGAGTGCAGGTAGGTGAGGACTTCCTTTAATTCAGGGTCGCTCTCGAAGTATTTGTGGAGGGTTGCGACTATCTGGTCCAAGGGCAACAAGTCCACGAAACCCTGGAATTCATCGGCGAGAGCACCATTGCCCGTACGGGGGACTGTGTAGGCATTCAGGGGGCTGGAGACGGCCAGGACCGCCAAAACTGCCAAAGCGAACTTCATCTGCGGAACGTAAGTGGTGCTTAGCTCGAGAAACCAACGGTCAGGAGATTGGGGAATTACGGACGTAATTTTCTCGCTTTGATCTGTGGCGACGAATCGAGCCAGCGATTAATATTTCATGCTCGAGGAAAAGTTTAGCGTGTGTGTATCGGCGGTTGAATTATTTAGAACGGATCGGGGGGATGAAAATGAAGCTTTCAGGCAAATGCTGAATGTATGTGTGATCAGAGATGTTGGATGTTTATTACTGTTTTACTGTTCTTAGTGAGTAATATATAAATATAATTCAGTGATACTTTGTGGTTCGATCTAAACATTACGTTTATTTGGTGTAGAAAGGTACAGTTCATAGAAATATTCATGGTATATTGTAGTAGTGACCAAAGAAAATTTGTATCATTAATTTTTGTTTAAAATTCTATTTGTGCTTATATTTTCTCGCCAACAGAATACAGGTTTCTGCGGTACTTTTACAGCAGAAACTTTTATCTTGAAGACTCTTATCAAAACTGATCTCGCGGAGCAGATATTCGAGAACTTGGGATACAAATTTCAAGGATACAATTACTTCAAAACTTTGATTACAAAAAGTTCCAAGATACGAATAAAATTCCATCAAAGGTAATTATTTTATTTGACAATATAACTGAACTCTTTTTGTATTCTTTCTGGTAAAATTTCATCAAAACCGAAACTTTCACTTTCAGGAATATTTATTTATCAGAACTTACAATATGAGAAAATTTATTATAAAAGTTCCCGGATTATACAATCGTATCATAGCGAAATTTTGAACTTATCAATTTATTAAGTCTAGAAATTAAACAAGCAACGTCTAACAATACAATAATACTATAATTTATAACGAATACAATAAACTTCATCTAAAAGAATAGATGCAAAACTACCAAAAACTTAGTGGATTTCACAAAGATTTTTAAGCATGAAAGTCAAAGTATCACCGAATCACAAAGTGTATGAACTCACTATTTGTAATGATTATAATTTGTTACTTACCATGGTGTCTCTAGGAATGAACTCTTCGACTGACTACGTCTGAATATCGATGACCTGTCCGCTAGCCGTTTATATACCCATTTATCGGCAGTCCACTATACGATAAGATCAATTTGAAAAGTTTAAAATGAAAGTGATAGTCATGCATGATTTTGTCAATCACATAACACAAGCAAAACACTGTTTACGATACGAGGTGGTGTGAGTGGATTTGGCGATAGTAGTCAAATATGACAAATAGTCACTTAGTAAAACTGATATCTTGGTAATATTGATAAATATCACTAAGTTCACGAGTGAAACGAAACAATTCTAATATCGTCACGAGTAGAACATTCGGTCCCGAGTTCGAAATGGCGCGAAAAAAACAAGCGATTTTAAGCAATTTTTCATCGTGCAATACGTGTTTGCCGAGAAACCGGGCATTTTTATTTTAATATTCACTACCAGACGAGAAGAAAATTTCATATTTTCAGTTTACGCGTAATGGAATACGCTCTCTCACGAATGTTTAACGTAATTTCGCGTCCCTTCCACTCTTGGTTTCTCTGACATCAGCTCGCAAGGCACAGAGGGTGCAGGTGGACGACACGGGAAACGACGGAAGCACTGAAGAGGCCAAAGGATGAACTCCATAATATAAATTCTAAACGATATTACGTCACTCGTGCCGGTCTTGTCGACGGGCGAACAAAAAGATTTATCCACTTCTGCGCCCTTTCACGTCGGGGGTTGCATCCTTCGTCTCGTCAGGGCACTGTGTTGCAAGCGGAACCTTTGCTCCTTTCATTTCTCGAGATTGGAAACGTTGAACTTACGTACTTGGTAGTAGAGCGTGCAAAAATTATTCTTGTCTGCCAAATGTTTTGATGGGAATGATTTTAGGACGAACTTAGGGGAATTTTTAGGGGAAGATTTCTCCCTTGGAAATAAATCCTATAATCTCTTGGTTTCCTCTTAGGATCTACAGGAAAGTTTTTTATTTATAATCTTGTTAAAATAATTCATATTAATGTGTAGCATTCTGTTACATTCTTCTCGAGTTTTTCTGTGGTCAGAATTTGAGTTACAAAAATAGAACGTTATATTTGATTTGATTTTCCTAGTATGTGGAAATGTATTGTAGACAAACGTGGAGCTCATAGGCTAGATTCTCAGAAATCTATTGGTTCGATGAGTTTTAATTTCCTGAGCACCTTTATCAAAGTATGGTAAGGCTAGATTGTAGATATGATATATGAAATCTAGTTGTTTAATGGTCTCAAGATGAAGGTCCTCTTCAGGAGATTTACAAATTACATGATAATTAAAGATATCAGTAACACATGAGACTTTTCTACATAATAAAGGGGGGAGCCACCAAGAGCTTTTAAACACATTGTTCCATATCTATTCACTTCTACCGCAGCAAGCTTATCATGAAAATTTCTTTTTCAAAGCTTCAAATAATCATGTCACGAGGAAACAAGGTTTCTAATTTGATATTATTTTTAGACATTATCGTGGCTATTTAATTGGCGGGAAACGTGATCGTAATTGTTTTCTATAGGGTCAGGCCCGATCGTTTCGCTCGCGTTCAAGTTGCAACGACGAGTGGTATCAAATTATTTTCTCCTGCTGGCCAGGCAAACTTTTGCCCGATATTATGGCAGCACGTGGCGGTAACAGCCCGTCGTGCCAGGCTCATCGTTACCAGCGTAACGGCCTCGAGGATTTTCACGAGGAAACAAGGAGCAACTAGGAAAATGTGTTCCCGGTTGCGCGCCCACCGAAACCCTCTGTTTAGAGATTCCAATACCTAAAGCGAACTTGTCTCGTCGAAAAGGCGACGATACGGTACCCTGGCTCGTGTCTGTGTTTGTTCGCGATGGAGATAAAGACAAAAGCGATGCTTAAATTATTTTTGAACGTTTCTTCAAGGAGTCCATTAGAAAGAACTTCAAAAAATGAGTGCAGAACTTTACAGTAAATGAAGTAATTATAATAGGGTGACTGTTTCCAATCGGTGAGAAAAGTTTAACTTCAATTTTACAGATCAAATCTGCGAATGCTAATTCTGTCTTGTATATTAATATATTTGATAAGCCTCGATAACATTTCGATCGTATGTCGATCCTTATCAGTCGCGTTATTTCCCACAGCTGTTATCGATTAAATCTGAAGAAGTGGAGATTTTTTGTTTCTTCTTCCCTCTTATGGGGATACATGTCGAAGTGCCAAAAAAATATATGACTAAGAAAGAAGAATTCAATACGTTTGTACAAAGTACTTTATACGAAAGGTTCATCCAAATGCCAGATATGGATAAAATTTTATTCCAGTAACACACAAAATTTATCTATTTTAGATACAAAGTTTTGCTTATATCTGAGATTTGTACGCGATCGTCTTGGCAACACAACGTCCGATACAAAAAGCTACGATTGACGGTCGCTCGATAGAGGAGCTCGGTAGCAAAAGAATCTGTTCCACTGGGCGTAATCTGATGATGAGAATCGGTGACTAGGCGAAGGTGGCAGCCAATTGGAAATCTCTTCCGTTTGATTAGCCAAAAAACGAGGTCGGAAAAACGGACTGGTCGAAAGAGACAAAGCGTTCCTTTCCACAGTGTTCACGGAAGTTTAGCTCAGTCCACATGGCGCACAGTATGCCATTTTGTACTTAGTTCCATATTAATCAAAAAGAAAAATTTGGTGAGTAATTATAATTGTTATTACCGAATTGAAGTGTTTGCAATTAAACGTACATAAAAACGATTTCCAGTTTGATTAAGTTTCTTTCATAAAATGATTGTGTATATCAATTATAATCCAGTGCTGGATTGCTAAGACAATACATTGCGAGCTTTCAGAGGGATCAAGAAGGGAGCGGGACGGTTGGACCGCGCGGAGGGAACGCAGTGGAAAAGGTGGTCGTAACAAATCCTCCGCGAGTAATCGAGGTCGTGTCTCGGCTAGGTTTTACTCTCGAACACTTAACTCTATTGCGATTGGATTCCCTGTCGGGGTCTCTTCGTCCTTCTTCCCTGCGACTTCGTTTCGAGCTTCTGCCTTCTCCTTCCGCAAGGAGTTCCCTTCCGCTTCCGTCCTCCCACGACCTTTTGCACGCCCACCCATATCGTGCGACGTCTTGGCTTCTTACGCGCGGAAAACCTCATTGCAAGCGACGCGATAAAACACCCTGGAGACTCACGAGATCGCCTCGCTTCCGATGAACTTTGACACGGTATGAATAGGTGCGCTATGAAGGGACCCGACCTTCCAGCGACGTGCACTCCACGCCTGCAAGAGCGTTCGATGGCCTCTTGATGAACGGAATGGCGTTCCATTAAGGGCTGCGAGTCGGAAGACGTTGGAGCTTAAGTGAGTCGAAGAACTGCCGAGCTTTTTTTTTAATGAATTTCAATAAAAAGTCGAGCTTGAGAGGAATTCATGATATTAAAGTGGGCTGTGACAGACTTGTTTTGTTGGTTTGTTTGGTAGTATTTCTCAATTTCTCAAAGCAATACAAATTGATTTCGTTTACACGAACTCATTTTAATTGCGTATCTATTGTATGTATTCTAAAAATATATAAGAGTAAGTAAAAATAATTCTTTCCCCTAAAATTTATTATTAAATCAATCTCTGTTCAAGTACTTCGTACGTCTGTTTTATATTGTATTGATGTTCGAAATTCGTGTCGGGACCAGAGGCTTATAGGTAGATTATCAAGACGAGATAAGAATTCGATTTCAGTGAAACAAAAAATACGATCGGAGATCTTTCAGGAACGATTCTTACCTAATTGGCTTGCGATCGGCATTATCATAAGTGGCCTATTATCAAAGTTTTTTCCCATGTTTGCGATACGATTCGATTCGAAAACGTCCAAGGGTTCCAAAAATAATTGCAGACGATGGAGCCATCATCTCGTTTCTTCTCGCAAATATTTACCGATTGATACCAAATTCGAATCATCAATTACCACGATTAAATCTGCATATTCCTATCGACATGATGTGATAAACAAATAATAAACGATCTTTCTACGTTCTGTGATTGTCTTCTTTTTAACTTTTCATCCGTCTTATCAATATTACTCTTAGATAAATATGACATGAGTAGTTCAAATTATTTAACAACTACTGTAATTGATTTATCGCAACCGTAATTGCTATTTTTTACTTTGTAATCATAAAACGATATCAAATCTAAGCACCCTACTAATACGGAGTATAATGATTTCGATCACTGAAATGTTATTGGTTATAAGTTATAAGTGATTAATACATGAAATAATTTAAACTATTTATAATAACACTGTAAATAGATATTCAGCACTACCATGGAATCTCTATAAAAAATCAAATATTATTTGGTGCGCAAGGAATCAATAAAATCAAGTGCACCCAGCACCAATCAATCGACATTTACGTCCTTTTGTTCCCTGATTCCATCATCCTAAATAGCCAAGGTATCACATGCTACGATAACGAGCAAGAAGCAGGATTTTCCGTTGCCCGTACAGAACCAGACGCGTCGGGTTAAACGCGTCGGGGTTAGCAACCCCCGTTGCGCGGGCTCGCTTGTATTTCAATGTCGGGACATCCGGTTGGGCCGACGAGTGATGTGGTCTGCTACCCTCGTGCATCCGGCTGTCGCCAAACAGCGCGGCGTGTGCACTCGAGCCCGTTGTGTGTTTGCGCGGCTTCAACTTTCCACGACTCCGCGCTGCCCAGCACTGGCTGTCGTGGCGCGACCGCCTTGACGCACAAATCCCTCGTGAACTGCGTCCTTTTAGCTTTGAATCCACAAAGCAACGGCTCAGGGAAGGCACCGCAGCCCAGCCGTCGTCGACAGCGAGTACTGGCTTCCGTCGTTTTTCGTTTCCTATTCGAATTGATTCCCAAATTATCGCCATTTCTGTATATTAGGTTGTCCCATAAGTTCACGCCATTCATTCTTCTACTACTCAAATTAATACATGAAACATACCCATAAGTGTTATAAAAAGAGGTAATCTCTCTCGTTTTACAATGTTTATAATTCAAGAATTATTTTCTGTTTCTAAAATTATTTCCACGCCTCTGAACGTAATCCCCAATTAAAGAATCCACGTCGTTATCGTTCGTTCCTGATCGCCATCTTCTTGTAATCATTATAGCCCTTTCGAACCAAGTATCGCCGGCGACCGTGAAAATCCTTTTGACGTTTCGACCCGGTGACCGCGCGGTCATGCGACGCGATAGTATCATAAACCGCGGTGTTAAGGTTAGATTATCGATGCGCCTTTGCGTCGTGCGCGTACATCCAGCCACGGCCTCGATAACGAGCGAACTTTCGGCCTACGGCCACTCCAGCCGAGTAATTATGCTCGTATTCCTCGTCGAGTTACATTAATTAACGTCGGCTGCGGGGCCGAGGCTGTAACTCGCGAGCCACGAGAACGCTCGAAAAGACCCTTTGTAGGGGTACGAACAGGGGGAAGGGGGGTGTTTATAACGATTACGATGAATACAGAGCATGCAGACCTTGGCGAACATCGATACAATTGCTATTTGTAATTTTTTGACAGAGTTTCGGTTGTCATTTAACCTGATCACATTATACGATAGATTGCGTGCAACGGATTTTAAAATTGTAGTTGAAAAAGTGGTATCAGTTTTAATTCTACATATGTTATCGTAATCTAGAAAAATTGTTGGGTTCTATTTTGTGGGTTCTTCTTACTTAGTCAAATATCTTATAAAGGAGAGGTAACGATTTCAACCAATACTCTACCTGGTAGTATCTTTTCAAATTTAACGACGTCTCGCTTACCTTGACGTGGCCCAGGTGGAACGCTCTCTCGTGTAGGCGACCAACGTCGAGGCTCCGCGGACGGAATCCCTTGGGTCATCTACGAAATCACATTTTACCTCGATACACCCGGTTCTACGGGAGCAATTTTCTCGAGAGCAAACAAGCCGACCTTCTCGCATGCATTAAAGTTTGAACGGGCTCGCAGGAAGGCAGCGCGTATCAGGCCGAAAAGTCTTTCCGAGCGTCTTTGGCGACGAAATGAAATTTCGATCGATACGCGCCTTCTCTCGCAGCCGCAATCGGATATGCATGCCAGTGCTCGCTGCTCGTCGAGTATACTTCCTTTCCAAGACTACCAGTACCTGCTCCTGGTCGTGTGTCGAAAAAGCATCGTTCGTTTGGCTTCATGCCTGCAACCTGGTTTCATTTTTCCTTCACTGAAAATTTCAATCGACGACGAGCTTTCCGGTTCAGGACTCTGCGTTTTGATTATCAATAAGCTGTTCTCGTGAAACCTATTATTTATCTGTAAAACGATCATTTTTCAGCAAAACTGCAGCTACATTAATAAAAATAAAAATTTCGAAAATCGCTCATCTAAATTTCTATTAATATCACGACGTTTAGCATGAAATGCTTTATGATTACACCCAGTAGCAGCTGAAATTGTTCTTTTTTTTTTTTTTTGACGAATCGAGGTCTTCGTAAATCTCCGAGGAAACGTCTGTTTAGAAATGCAAGCGACGCAGGCCGTGGCTGGCGATGAATCCGTAGGAAGCATGGTCGCGTGTTCGTCGAGAATTCGCCAAGGGTAATACGGAAGTGTCGTGTCGCTGTCTTTATAAATTACTTTTCTTTCCGTGCTGTCGGTTGGTAACGACAGGTATGATGGCCTGATGCATCGTGGCGTTCCTGAAACTCGTGAGAAACGAAGAGATTAGCGTTCCAGCGAGCGTGCCTTCGAGGGAGAATATACGTCGGAACGGGGCCGAAGAAAATGGATCTTAAGACGGAGGGTTAATGCTGCAAGATGGGATGTGATGGGAATGACGGGAGAGAAGAATGGGGAAACAGAAGACCGGCTAACCGAAGAAAAATTTACGAGAAGCGGGAAGAGCGAAGACTGAATAAGGAAATAATAATTTGGGAGTTAAATGAAGGTGAATGGTGGACAAGGGTAGATTCTGTTGCAATATAGGAAGAATGGAAAATACAGGAACGTTAAACCGAAGAAAAAGGTAAAGCTAAGGTAATAAATTAGAGGAAAAATCGAGGTAAAGGGTGGAGAAGGATGGCTGCTAATGCAAGGTGCAAGAAGGAAACAGAAAAAAAAACAGAATTTATAATAGCAGACAAAGTCGAATAAAAGTAAGGAGAATATAGATTAAAAGAAAAGTAACGAATTAAGAAGGAAATTGAGATAAAGGATGTACAAAAGCAAATGCTAGTACAGTGTAAGATGATGGAATAATGGCTGTCCTGTAAAAGTTGAATGATAAATAAAAGGTCGTTAAAGTGGAGAAGGACAACGTCAAAAGAAGCAGGAAAAATGGAGACAGAAAAGGAGAGTAGTAAATTGAGAGAGAAATTGTGGTAAGGGATGGACAAGGGTAGTGGACGAACAGAGGAGAAAGGTAAATTGAGAGAGAAGGGCAAGCCTCGAGGGGAGGTTTCAGGATGCGAGAACAAGGGGGTGGCTTCCTAATCAGCTTACTTCCGTAGCTCACACCTTTTGTGCCCCTGGACCGTACCCTGGATTAAAGCATTGTCACTGCTTGGTTATTATATCACGCGATACGAGTGAGCGGTATACGAGCACGGGCAAAGTACACAACAATAACATGTGGTTCCATGCAGATAAACTGCACCGTCCGAAACAATGGTCGCGCAAAGGGACTGGTCGCCGCCTCGAGGGGCTCGCGCAAAGATACACGCGATCCAACCGAACAAGAATTATGGTCTCGCGTTGGTGACTTCTAATCGAAAAATAACAAGCATTCGCGCAGTGACTGTTCGTCAATTTTTCTTATTCGTAGACTGACCAGAAACATATTTTTCTTTTGTTTGTTGTAGTTCTCCGAACATTATACGAGGCACTACTGTAGCGTAGACATCTGTTTGATGTACTCTGAGAAAAGTTCTCTACCCGTGCCCCGCATATTGATAATTGAGAGAGTCCCGATTTTCCAACATAACGCGAGACGCTACTGTATTCCGTGATCGAGTCGAGCATGACTCGCGGTCTGGGAAGTATTTGCGATTCCCCGCGAACCAACGCGCCCATAGTTCTTCGTGTTCGCATGAATGAGCAAGAACTCTCCGAGGGGGCAGTTATCCCCGATAACCGCGAGCTACGTCTTCCCGAAGAACGGTGAGCGTTTCCGCGCACGGATCCGAGGCGGTAAGATTTTAATCTCTCGTTTCACGCGCGAAAAGGCGAGGTAATCTTGCAAGGAAATTTACGTGGCGCGCGCGAGCCGCCTTTTAAATTCGTCGGCCGCCGGTGCCGGAAGTGTCGGCACGTGATAAGTATAGACGATGACCGCGATCATCCCCGGGCGTCTTCTGGGCGCGAATACGTGCCTGTTGTGCACAAAAAATCCGCAGGAAAGGCGCAGCTGATCCTCGAAGAAATTTACGATGACGCGAGCAAATCTTTGTCCTCGTAAAGTCGGGGGAGAAACGATAATCGCGGGAATCAAGATGGATCTGCGACGACGTCTGTCATAGTCGCCACCAAGGGAGCTAGTTGGCTCCTTCTTTCTCACAAGTGGTTGCTTTGATACTGATTGTACGAGTTTTTTTTTGTTCCTTGGCGTTGAAATTATAAAACGTAATGTCGTAGAGTGAAAGTTGGTGGGACACCATTAAATCGGGTGTTTTATTTTTGAAATCATCAAGACTTTAGAATTTGGGGGATAGTGTGAGGAGTCTATATGTACAAAACACTGAACAACTTAAATTTGTAATTGATTTTAGTTCGTTTAATGTTCAATGAATCTGACAGTCCGTAAAATAAATAGTACACGACTTTAGAAAATTCTTTTTGAAAAAGGTACTTTTATTAACCCCTAATCCTTCCAATTGGAGTCCGAAATAATTATTACACTAATTTCCAAGACACTTAAACCGATTAAAATATCACTTTCCCTGGAACTAAACACTCCAGAAAATTCAACACCTCACCCTCGAATCACAGCGAGGGTGTCCATGCAAGAATTCCCTTTGAAATCGCGGTACGCCAAGGAATTTCCATACGCTCACACCTCGAGATACGAATCGGCATAGTAATCGGGTAATTACCGATAGATTATGAACAGTGCCCGTTTAATCGTTCAGCGTTATACCGTTCGGCGTCATGCGAGCCATAGAACGCGCGAAAGAAATCGATGGGACGCGTTAAGCTCGAAGCTCGAAGACTATGGGCGCGATCGTTGAATCGTTACGCAGACTTTCGCCCGCACCGCGAAGAACGTGCAAACGAGATACTTACTTCGGATTCAAATCCGTTGGGATCGTCCAATTTAAAACTTTTCAGACACTCGAAACGTTACACAACCACGGTTCCCCCTACGACGAACGCGTCGCGAACCTTTCGAACGATATTTCAAGTCGTTCTGGCCATCATAAATATTCGATGGTTGGTATCCATTATTTGTCGCGTTGAAGTATAAAAAAAAAAAAAGAATGGAGCGATTATGTCTTCATCTGCTGTGCACTCGCGACAGACTTCATATCAATGTGCAGTAACATGGAACTTTAAAAAAGTACTCTACGTGATTTTCTACCTAGTATCATATTGTTTGCAGTATACACTGCGATAAATACAATTACTTGTTTGCTACAAGAATTACACATATTCTTTTATCTTCGAATATTTCTCTATGCTTGATAAATACGAACTCCACTCAATTAAAATCGATAAATACGACCTCATTTCAAACGAAGTTTCTTAGAGTTTCCAGACAACTGTTATACACGTTTAGAAGCAAAATTGACAACGAGAATTGATGACTATTCCGTTTATATGCAAAATTTGAGACGAACCCACGCGGAAATGGGATTTCGTCGATTTTGAACGTCGCCGCGGCTTCTTTGCACAGTAACTGTGTAGCTGCGACGGTAGGAAACATTCGAAAAACGTAGATGGCAATTTTATTCGCGCAGAATCTTTTTCAAATACGGGGTAGAACGAAACCCGGGAAAAAGAGCATACATATTTCAACCACCGACGGCGGAAGGAGGGGGGGGACGACCCCCGCAAAGGTAACATCGACCCCATCGGTGGAGGTAGAAGTTCTCCCCGATCTTTGATACGCGGCCGCGCAACTAAATCCAGCGGCTCTCGCGAGGAAACATAAATCATTGTCCTTACCGCTTCGACGGGCGCAACAGCTATTTTGTAAGCTCGACGAAGAGCAATGAGTTCGTAAATCAGTCGAAACTTTTCCTAGCCAGACTCGCGGAACAGGGAGTGTGAGGCGTAACTTGCGATCTTAACAGGGCTAATAGAGACCTGCGCTCACACTTCTCCGCCCTGTTTTTCCGCGGTGCACGATGGATATTTAAGGCGAGCCCTCACCTTTGGAAGCCGTAAAACGAGACTTTCTTCATCATTTTTCTTGAGGAAACTGCAATCTTCCCTCGTACCTTCGGGAATGCTCGTTTTGGGGGCGACACCACCCTTTGAATATTCTTCTGCATATTTTATAAGGGACTCCAAAGTTTGTTCTGAAAGCTGAACTCGCGTCAATAATAACACCGATCGTATTAATAGGTGATGGTTTCTTCCGAGACATTTTTTAACTATGTCTTTTCTGATTGAATCATGTGTTATGCAAAGGTTACTGGAATGTATACTTTCACTTATATAGAATCACAATTAGTTTCAGCAATAGAATCAACGCAGACATTACTACATATACGTGCTGTATTCGAATAACAAACCGTTTGAACGGTAAAGTTCCCGAAAGCTAGACTAGTCCCAACTTCTCTAATGTAAATCACCCTGTACTACGATGAACACCCTAAGCCTTTCCCATATCAAAGCACGTACTTCGTCAGCCACCCCCTCACCCGTAGTCTTGCGTTACAAGGGACCAAGTAGCGTCAACAGGATTAGGACGCTAACTTCGTCAGCGGCGAAAGGTCCTGGCTGCGTCGAAGTATTAAAGAATTCCCTCTCCCACGCGAGACTACCGTCGGACTTACCTAATCCACCGCGGAAACGGCGAGGATCCGTTATTAATAATTATGTAATCCGTTTAGTCGTGTCCTCGTGCACTGGCCAGACTCGACGGACTTGATAACGAAAGAGATCCTGGGCGCCCGTAACGCGAATCTGTAAATGCTCCGCGTGTTATGCAAATCAGGAGCGTTCGTACACTGTGAGACAATTCCAACACAGGATGTACCACACGTGTAAGGACGGAGCTCGATGTTATAAACCCGAACCGGAATAAGCATGTAAAGTAGACGCCGCGAGCAGGTGACACGGCTGTGCCATCGCGATGACACGCGAGGATGTTCTGGCCGGGAAAGCGAAACACGCGAGATTGGGCGCACGTTGATGAACCAGGTTGCAGAGACCACGGTTGCAATTCCTGCTTCGCCGATTTCTCACTTTTGACCTGTGCCAAGCTGAAGTGCAACTTCTGCTATACTCAGGATTAATGTATAACGTGCACGTCAAACAAAAGTCGGGGAATTTTAGGTAGACAGTTCATTTAGGTGCGAGATGTAACTCCTTCGGAAGAGGTTTTGGTTTGTTGGAATGCGAAGGTGATGTCATTTTTGTTGATTACATTTTTTGGGAGTTTCGAGGTTTTGGTGTTAGTGCGCTAAAATTTTAGGAGGATTTAAAGGGGTATAATGCTTGGAAAAAAGCGCTGTGTCCTTACCATAAGTAGTTAAGAAGGTGATTTTTATTTTCGTTTGTCATTTTTTCAATATATAGAATACACGTGAAAACTTTGATGATTCCAAACACACATCTACTTACACATATTGTAAATATATAAGTCACAACGAATTTAATATTTAATTAATAATTGTTTCAGAAAAAGTTCCCAAAGATCACTTATTTCCGATCAGCAATAGTATAATCTTTTAACAAGCATCCGAAGAAGGAGAATTGAAGAAAGAGGGTGAAAAGAGAGTGTTGTAATCAGGGCCAAACGAAACATTTCACCGGATTGTTCCAAGGTATATAAAATGCATGGTCGAGAGAAGTTTTCTTATTCGTTCCAAAGTGAATCGAAAAGTTCCGGTCGAACGTCGAAGCCCATCAGACAGACCTCGAGGAAGATACAACAAGCTGCTACTTTCTGTCTCCAGGTGGCACGGGGCGTACTTTTGAACTCGGATCATCCAATTAGGATGCAAAAGTCTCAAGTTAGACGTCTCGTAGGTTGGCTGGCCCGTGGGACAAATCTCGCCCGAGTCTTTTCCACTGCCTCGCGGAGTAGCTGAGGCGAAAAGAAGTTAAGTCTTCCTATAGAGATCCCGGTTGAATCGTAAATAAGACTTTTTCTCCAATACCTTTTACCCCTTCTATTTACCTTTAATTCCGAACGTTTCCAGGTACCTACGGTTATTTGCGTAATTCCTCGTTCGATCGTATTATTCGGAGAAAAACTTTTCAATTCCTAGACTCCCTTCCCTCCTTCACCGATGCGCAACGAGGCAATTTACGATTCGATCCTGTTTTATTCATTTGAGATAACGCAGCTACTGCAGTAATTCTATGCATAAATTCAAGGAGACTTAGCTGTTGTAACTGTGCTGCGGATGTTTATGCAAATTCGTATATTTTTAGACACGCGTTTGGAATTGAAGCTTAAATAAAAATAGAAAGGTGTTATCTTTTAAGTGATTCGAATACTTTCGATATTGTAGCTAGCAGTTTTCAAAATTTTTAAAACTTATTTTTAAATCTGTAAATTCCATAGAAAAAATGACAGACGAATGTAGATTTTCAAATATTTATTTTAGGAAGGTAGTTGGTTTATATGTGAATCCTTTCGTTTAAAAGTCCCTTAGAAGAGTCAAGAAAACCGAGAAAGTTAATTTTAATACTTTATTCGGTAAGGAGGCGAAAAAGTAAGTAGTAGTTTTCTTTTGCAAGTTTAAAATGGTCTTCGGTGTTTGTTCAAATCAGCTGAGAATAAAACTACTTTTCCATGCATTAAACATTTTTTACTCTCGTTGAATGTTAATACAAGTCCAAGTGTGAGTTGAGTAATGTACGTAACAGTAGTTTGATTAAGGTTTCTATTTGAACTTATAAAGGACAGCGTGAATAGAAACAGGAATTTCCTATTATCCTTCAAAGAAACAATTCCTAAAAATGTTTACTTTCTTTTCACCTCAATATGTCAACTACTGTTGCCTCCACTTTTAATTATGAACTTGAATATGTACCAATGTTTCATTAACCAATCCATTTCCTGAAGCGATCCACATTCCCTATAATCAAAACAATATCTAAAAAAATCCTTAACATGAATCCTCCAATTAATGTAATTTTCACATAATTCCAGTTCAAAATCTCGCACAGACAGACCATCGTACCATTAATTATACCATGAAAATAGTCCTGTAAATTACTTGTTCACATTCTCAGACCAGAATTTACCGTTTAAATGCGCCGTGTAACGAGTTTGAATTTAACGCTGGCAGGGGGGAGGGGGGACAGCACGAAAATAGAGGGAGATCCGTCTCGACCAGAATTTCCATCAATTATGAAACGACGGTCGCTACATCCCGTGGAATCAAATCCCATCCGAGACGCAGCTTCGACGCGGTCCACCGTCCTCTGACGCGGCGTATTTAAAGGCTGCTGCCGGGCTGGGCACTTTGTGTAATGTTCTTTCACGCGGAAACCCACCGTAATGAGACGCTGAAGAATTCACACCGAGGCGCTGCGAAAAGCGCGGCGGTCCATGAAATGCTCTTTTCATTTTGCGCCTTGTACTCTGCGGAATTGCCACTCTGTTTTTCAATGAACCCCTCCCCCTCCAACGCGTTTCACTCGAATCCCTCCGCTACGTGTGCACACGTTTTCAGCGCATCCGGTGCGCGCTGCGAGCCAACCGAGTAAGTAACTTCGAAGATAAACGAAGTCGAAAGAAATCTGCGCGCGACTTCTTCCATCGTTTCGAGTTTGTTACACGTTCGCGCGGTTACCACGATTTCCTGCTCGGGGAACGAAAAGCACTCTGTGGGTCGGTGAGACATCGACATTGGCGATTTCATACCCTGAGCTTTCTTGGAGAAGCATTTTCATTTTTATATTGAGTTTATATTGATTTTATATTGTGTATATATTGTGTTTATATACTTTCTCTACTTAATTTGTATATTCGAGTGAGTAGATAAATTGAGTATTAATAATGTTAACGATGAGGTAACGTGAGCAGGAAGTTTATTATTAAATTTTATTTCTGAAGTTATTAGAAAATTACGTGACATTTCAAATTTTATTCGGTTCAGTTTAATGTAATAATTCATTGCTCGCTTAAATTCTATGAATTTTGTACATTCTTTAAAAATCATGAACACGTCGATCAGATGTTTTTTCCTTGATGGTCGGTACTCGTTCTTTAGTCGAGTGATCAGATGCCTACTACCACATAATGATATTGTCAGAGAAGATAACGATGATACGGCGACCCTAGGAAATACGAGTACTGATCAGATATAGAAATTCATGTAGATAAAGCACACTTATGTGTACGAAATTATATTCCAACGTGAACTGTTAATCATTCAATTTACCTAATTTACCTCGCGAGTGAATTACGTAATATCATTATGGCAAACAAAATCTCGCAAAATATGGAAAGGAATTATTTACCTCTTGTTTCCATTACCTGAGCAACGAGTGTGAAATACTGTTTAAACAAGTTTTATTCGCCACAAACTGAATTGTAGAAGTACGAGCATTTATAATAATACTTTTACTTTTGACACACGGCACCACAAAAATTTCTCAATAATTGCCAGCTCATTTAAAATAAAATTAAAACATGAAGAAAAGCTCGCTACGTCTGTTATACCTTTGCAATCATACACATTAAATCAAACACCCCTTTGAATAAATAAATAAATTAATTGAAACCTCGTCAATTCCTGCGTTCGATTCCTCGTTTTTGGTTTAAGCACGAGTTTTACACGATGTAAAATCTTAGCCAGCGACGCCAACCTCCCTTCCTCGGTCTTTTTTTCGACGTTAAAGCAATAAACGGAAGTCGTCAGAGCATAATTAGTGCCGAGGAGGGGGAAGAAGTTTCGACGGCAGGGAGGGCAAGTGGCAGAAGCGACTCCCGGTTGCATTATTAATCGGCGCGTCTCAACGAGGACGAGTGGCGAGCGGCACGAGGCTCAGACGGGCCAGGGGATTAAAGAGTTGCTAATATCGCGCTAATTGTCCGCTGAAGGAGTCCTAGCCGGTCCGCGGATATCGCAAAGACCCGATGGCACTGCCTGGAGGTAAGAAATTCATGAGAGCCCGTATCAAAAGGCATTTAGAGACGCTCCACTTTGACGCGAAGGGCAGTCGAAGACTTTGGGTACCACTCGAACGCTTTCAGAAAACTCAAATACGAGTAATATGCACAGATGGCATACTTAGCGTGGCATAGGCGGCATAGTTCCCATTCTGGACGGAAATTGATTAATTTAGAAATAGAAGATAAAATGCTTATAAGTCGTTTGTTATTTGACGGTAGGGGTTCGGAGAATTCAAGCTGAAATGGGTTTCAGTTGTACGACGAGCAATGGGAGGAATAAGTGACATGATGTGTGATGGGATGATCGCAGTTAACTCTGGATCCTGACCATCGTGACGTCAAAAGTTGATTGAAAGCGTAGACTTGCTGCAAACAGTTATATAAAGGATTCTTCGCACCCTCTATGACAGGCATGATCCATTAAACTCCATTAGACCTCGCCTGATCTTTTGTTATCTTTACCTCGTGTATTTTTGTTTTCATTCTTCGTCTACTTTTAGTTTTACTCTTTTAAAGTAACATTAGTTCGCTACCTGTCTATTTGTACTATTTTTCGTCTGTTTTTATTACATTGCTCCTGGTAGATTTTATATTGCTCATAACTAGACAGTGAATTTCACGCATTTATGGCACACTCGAATATGAAAAACAAACAAACAATATACATAATGCAACGTAGAATACATTTTATAGTAATATTAATATTGAGCTGTCCAAAAAGTTCGTATCAATTTTTAAGAAAAATTCAAGGGCACTCGATTCATATGTTTATTGTGTTATAAATATCTCCTCCTACCAAAAATCGTCACGGATTTTCCAGACAACCTTTTCTTTTGTAATGTGCATCTACCTTTTAGATATGTTTATACGTATTTGTTATATTCCTTTGTATCATAAATGCCTAAAATCTGCAGTTCACTCGCAACTATAATTTCTAACTCGAGCCAACTCGAAGCACAATGAAAACCTGTAAAGAACCATAGCAGAGGGGGATTAAATTTTGATCGATAGCAATGCCTGGCCTCCACTTGTATTCGATAACAGCCGGGAAAGTAAAAATAAACGAGTTATCCAGTTGACCCGTCTTCAGTGCCCCACCCTGTAGAAATTCCCAACTCTCATAGAGAGGACGATCGAGCAAAAACGGATACTCGATCGTATCCCAAGGCGAAATAAAAGACCCGTGGCTTGTTTGGCCCGTTCTTTCTTCCCGTACCAGCCGCGTATCCCTTTAACGAACTTTCCTGCGTTCTCTGTTTGCGCGGCCGAAATTTAATTTCTCTTGGGCTCGTCCAATCGGCGGCGTCGGGCGGGAGGGGGATCCGCGCAGGAATTGAAACCAGGAAGGAGAAAGGCGGACCCTGGCTCTCACGATCTGACGGTAATTCGATTTCGTCGAACGTCGAACAAAATACATTGTCCTCGGACGGTTACCTTGTCGGCTCCAGAAGTATTACATCTATTTCAGTGTTTGCCCCCACCTCCCTCCAACCCACCCCGACCCCCTTATTCTCTTTCTCTGCTCGTATCAGTTTCCCTGGCGTTCGGGTTTCACGATGGATCGACGGGCAAAGCGACTGAGAGGAGAGATTGAAGAATACGATCGACGGGGATCACCGTGAATTCTCGGAGATCTTTTTACCCGTTCCCAACTGGAAGATGCAACGAAACGCTGTATTTTCCTTTTTTTTTTTCGGTTCGAGTGACAGGGGCTTGTTGGAAATTTCCCGCGGACCGAATTGTCGTGAATGGAATTCTGCTGTGGGGATGTTATGTTTCGTACAAACATTTAAACGAGGGGTAAGACTAATTTCGGGTGGTATATTTATAAATTAGTTACTTTGCAAACCGCTGATGTGTTTGTTCAGGACGAGAGTCTATCTATTAGGCGTGGAAATTAATTGTGTGTTCAGTATTTATTTAGAAAGATAAACTATACAACTTTTAACTTTTTTTCAATCACAAAGGAAGCAGATATAGTAAAATTAAATGTCGTGGCAATCTGTGTCATTTATTCCTACACTATTGGTACTTTAATGTAAAAAGACGATGGGCGAACATTTCTATTTAAACTACACTACATGAATAATTCAATGTGGAGAATTAATTTCTACCCCTAATACCAACTCTCGCCTCAAGCATTCTTCTCTATTCTTAAAAATAAACCAGTCATTCAAGCAACTTGCCCTAGCTGTTCCACCCTGTATATTCCTTTTCGCCCAACAAGGGCGTATCAGTGTGCAAAGGCGCACGCTTATCCCTAATTTTTCACGGTCCGATCTTATCGCATCCTCGTTAAAGGGTAGACACACTCGGAAGTAGAAAGTGCTGCTGCGGTAGGACTTAAAAGTAGACGTCTACGTGACGTTGCTGCGGGCGAAACAGAACACCGACGTCTGTTCGGAGAAATGTGAGAAATTTGTGGCCTCTTCTGGTGGCTAGAAAGGTGTTTGCACAAGTTGTGTATGAGGTAACGGCAGCTGAGGACGAAGAAATGGTTAAAAGGGGTTAATATGGCCTTGTTACATCGCTTTTTCTCCACTCAGATGATATGTGGATGTCGAAAGTTTACTTTGGTCCGACGAAGAAGAATAAAACGAACGGAAAGTGAAAATTACGTTTCGATCTCCTCCCAGAGTATACGTGTCTTTTAGCTCTCACATTTTACCTCTTCCAAGTCGCACATTTATCGCGAAGAAAATCGAAGTTTTCTTTTGCTCGAGTCGTTCTTGCGGTTGAAATTCAATATAGATTCCCAGCAAAGGTTAAGGTCGGGAATTCGTCAAAAAAAAATCGAGAAGGGTGAGTCCGTCGTATTCAGTAGGACAGATCATTTGCATACAGGAGTCGGGGATGGCAAACAGACGAAGATCAAAGGGCCCTCGATCTATGTCTGATCGTTCGCCTTCGCAAACGTTGTTAATCAAATAAGAAGTTGCATCTCTTTTAAGCGTTTTGGCCACGTGAATTGAGGTGAACTCCGTTGAACGTGGAAGCAATTTGAAGATTCGTAGATCATATAGGAAATAGTCCTTGGTGGCTTGCAAACGAGAATTTTAATTGTTTAAATACCATGAGGACTGAGTAAAATTTTTTAAATAAATGCTTCCAAAATTGACTATGTGCAGAATGTGAAGAATAAGAGGATGAGAATATTAATTAAGTGACTTTGATTGGCTGTCACATGTTGATTAAATGTCTATTGACTTCTTGATTCCTTAGAGTACATAAGATATGCTAAGTAGAATCTTTTCTGTTTCGACCAATGCCAAACATGACCACTTCTCAACATTGTCCTCTAACATGAATTCTTCTTAAAATTATTCTATTTGTTATAACATTTTCCTATAACCTAGTTGCGATTCATTGAAAAATTGAAAATCTTGTACAGTTTTAACGAACATCATCCCTTAAACTACGTCAATTGTACACGTAGAGGGTTCGTTTGTTTAGTATGAAATGATGTCAGTTTGACAGTATGAAATTGCGGAGGCGAATCGTTTCATCGGTACTCCGCCCTCCTGTTATTGACATATGCTTTAATAGTCGATGACGCGGTGAGCAAGTGCAATCGAAACTTTTTGTAAATCCCACATGGAATTTTTTTTATTCATTTGTATCGCGGAATTCCGCCGTTATTTCTCCCTCCCGCGGAAACACAATGGCGGGGGAGTTTTTCAGAAGTCCAAACCGACTGCACTTAACCTCTTTTCATTGTTCAAAATCTCCAACTATTAAACGTACTTCGAATATTTCGAGAGGGATGAACGTTATCGATTCGCTCTGCGAGTAATTGAAATTATGTTCTTTTTTGAGAAAAATGTATTTCGTTAGAAACTCATTCGAAACACGGGTTAAGGGGCTGTTAAAAGATTCTTTTTTAAAATTTTTGTTCTATGTAAAAAAGAATTTTGAAGTAGTAGGATTAGGATCATTTACAAATGTGGTTAAATATTAATGAATAATTATAATTTCATTAAACAAAAAGACGCAGATTGCCAACGGAATCGTCTGAGAATCTCTTTCTCTGGCAGCTTTCTTTTCGTGATCCCAAGGACTCGGGGCTGTGTCGTGCGGGCTATTTGTCATCGTCAGCGTCGCGACGTTCCGGCAGCCGACAGTGAACACTGCTAAACCAATTAAAACTATGTCGCCACGGAGAAGCTACCGTTCCCCCGCTGTCGAAGGGTTGAGAGATTGGGAGAAAGTTCGGCTCGTGCGTCTCCGAAACGTCGACCTCGATAACGGAAGCGGAAACATAAACTAGGCTGACCCACGTCGCGGCGCGGCGCGTCCCGTCGCCGCTCACGAAATTATGCCCACGACCCTAGAATCTATGCTTCGGAGGAAGCAGGTGAAACGTTCGGTGAATATGCGATCGCGTGCACTCGCATTTCCAGCCGCTAATGCGCGATACTTCGATAGCCATTAGCAAGCGTATGCTCCCTGTAATTTCAGAGGGCCCCGAGAACGGATAATTAATTTGTAAATGGCGACCGTGTCGATGACTACGCCTGGACCCACTTAACCGTACTCTGCTGGACTCGATTCGATTCGAAGCTCGATCAGGAGGCTTTATTTGATTTTCTTTCTCTTCTTCGATTGGCTCAAAATTTTTAGAAGACATGGATTCAATTTATGCAAGACTGTACAGGTGATTCAATAGACGGCGCCAGCACCCGAGGCGTTGATCGTGGAAATTTGTCGCGAATTTAGTGACGCGATATCCTGTCGCGCGGTACTCCTACGACCACCAAGTATCGACGATGGATCGTAAAACGATGTGCCAGGGTTTATGGACTAATTTGTTTTACGATTCGCGCAGTAAATAATTGTGCGCAACGCTGCGTGCGAGTAACTCTCAACCCAGTCACGGAGGAATATTTCAGTAGATAACGACGTGCACTGATCAGACGAGCGTTATTAAAACTTTGAGTTCTGGATTTTACAGTTTCCGCGATATGTCGCTTTTACTGTCGACCGGGGATGGGCAAAATTATTATCTAAATAAAAATTGACCAAAATTTTAAATCACTAATAACAGATAAATTACTAAAGAATTATTATATGGAATAAAAATTAAATATTTTGTAAAAGAGGAATGGAAACCAATATCGAATCGTGTAATCAAATAAACATCGTGACTAGATCGTACTAGAGTATTTATATAAATTTCGTGTAGATATAAGTAGAGTGTTAGTAGAGAGTAAAGACTATGGAATAGAAAGTAAGCCAACATTTTCCATGTGTTAGTCCTGTGTCACTATGTCTCACGAATAAATCAATAATTGTCTAATCATTACTCGAATTTATTTTTGCCACTCTCTAGCTGTAACCTCGACAAAGATCGATGTCTACCGCCCTTCCTATCTTCTCGTGAACTTCGAGAAAAGCCACTCCACAGCCTCTGCAGACGCCGCACAATAGGCTCTCGATACCGCTCTCTCGCTTCCTGTCCTTCTCACTCGTTCATCACCACTAGTTGCACCTCGTGCACGTTGCTCGATGTAAACGACTGAAGTTCCTGGCACCGGCGCTGCACTTGCGTAAACTCGAAGACGCGTCCTCCGAACAACTGGTAACTCGGTTACACTCGTAACCCTATGTCCTAATTGGTAGTCGCGCGGCGACAAAATCGCTCATAGCCGAGCCCCGGCAAGGGTTTCGGTAGTCTTACGTTGCCGTGTAGGTTCTATTCGCGCTAACTTCTCAAGATACTTTTGTAGATTATATTTAATACAGTCCGTCAATTGGTCGAAACAGGATAGGTCATCTTCTTTCTTTGTTTCCTTCTCTCCTTCTCTCCTTGTTCGATCGATTGGCAGACAGTGTTAAATCTACCGAATTCAAACTCCAATTTAAGGTTCTATATTGCAACAAATGACCAAGTATTGAATTACCAGAGAAACCGAGAAGCTTACCACGTCATTGTATTTTTAATTTGTGTTACAAGCTCATTCAAGTATAATGTACAAATTCGGAATGTGTTTCGTGTTACTTCTTCTGTAATATACGAGTTACTTTGAAGCCAAATTGATGAACGTCATGCAATAAAAAGTAAAGAACATCGATGTTATTTATTTATGATTATAGTAAAACAGATGTGAAATTGAATTTCAACGAACAGTTTACCATGCCTCCCTCAGCGAATTCTGCCTCGTTGTAGGGAAGTTTTCGCCAATTTTAATCGCGTTTCAATTTTCCGCCAAGCGCGACAACGCGGAACGAAAGCGTTCGGCCAGTTTCATAGACGATCAGTGGACGATCTAGAGGGGCGCGCGAACTTTCCCATTCCGGGAAACTGGGAAGTTCCAAGAGCGTCGGGACGTCCTATCGCTCGACGTCCAATTTCTACGAGAGCGATGTTCTGAGGTGTGTCTGGGTATTTCGGTGGACTGGAGCCGGAAATTCGAAAAGGAAGCATCCAAACCCGCGGTGCTCGCAAGTGGTCGTAAATCGGCGTGAAACTTATACAGTGGCGCACCGTTATCGAATCAGAACGATATATAGTACAATAGATAAACTCCGCAATCCCACGATGCAGAATGTTAAATGGAATGTTAAGTAAGTCTAATAAGGGGGCGTTTCGACCAACTAAATTAAATCTTCAGCGCGTAATCATACCTCTTTAAGTGCAATAATGCACTTAATAGTCCAGAAAATAAATCGAACTTATGTACTATGAACAATATAATAACGTAAAGGAATGTATTCTAGTAGTCGAAAACAATGAAAAATAGAAGAAAATAATAAAAAGATTAAAAATCATATTAAATTATAGATAATAACGAGGAAAATACAAAGAATGGTTTCATAAATTTGCAAAATGTCAAAATTCGTATTTGATCGCATTGGATAGATCTTCCAAACTAAAGAAATATTGTGAATGGATTACATAGAATATTTCGCGAAAACTACATATATCTATAACATTGGTAAATCACAAGCCATTCTATCTTCTTTTCGCTGCACGTCTCGCTCGCTTCGACGTTCTGTCTGTCACCACCAGTTGCACCCCCCGTGCACTAAAACTCGAACCGGAGGAATAGGAATTCCTGGCGTGGCACGTCTAACATGCAAACTTATTACGACACGAGCTACGTCTACCGTATGATAAGCTTGTATTACGTGGAAGTTGCGAGCGTTGGGCCATCGGGGGGAAACCGAAGCCGGTGTATGTTTCATAAAGCAATAACCGTTTGCAGCCATAATTGCCAGATTTATTCCATTAAGCGTAGCCCGCTACTTGAAACATTAAGTTCGCTTGTTCGCGAAACGTGCTCGATAACCGCGATCTGGGCTAAACGGTGTCAAGACTAATTAAGATGTGTAACGAACAACCGAATAACGAGTCAAACTGTGCGCTCGAATTAGATAATTTTGATCTCCTCCATTATGTCACCTTTTTCGTCTATTAATTAAATTTCCAAAGGATGACTATTTTGTATTATAACCTGATATGGTATAGTAATTGAATATAAACACACGAGTCTCAAACTTTTACAAAATTGTTTTATGAATATGTGGCTTCTGAAATAAGCGATTCAATTATTGATTTATCGTTAACCTTATAATTACAGTAGAATAGATCTTTAGTCTTGTGTTGCTGATGGATTTATCAATAAAAAAGAAACTGACCATTTAATCGATATTTAAGGTTAAGGTTGCTGGCTTTCTGGACGTCTAAAAGAAGGTTTCATTTGAACCAATCGGTGGTCGAAGACCTGTGCAAATAGACTTTCCCAAGAACTCGCTTGAAAAACTTTGTACCAAATGGTTTAGGTTTCAAACGCTGTAAAATCGTCTTCCATTAAAATCGAGGTGATTCGGAAATGTTCCTCCGCGTACTCGTGGTGAGATTAGATAATTTATTACAAGGGTGATCAACAGTCGCGTCACTCTGAAATGTGTAATTGGCACAGAACCATTTCGAGGTTGTAATGTGGCAGCCGCGATCGCTCACTCGGATGTTGTTAACCCACTTCTTGGTTCCCGCGGGGATTAAATCGCGTCGTCCATAATACAGCGGAACGACTGTTCGCGAATAACAAGACAATTTCGCGACTGGCGATCCTCCGGACGCGTAATGATATTCGCCCATCAAAGTTACAACTTATAAAAAAGAAATGTTGATTGCTCTTCATAAAACGTATACCACGTATGGGGAAGGGTGAGGGGTTTCGTTCATAGTTTATGGCAAGCATGGATTGCAGAGAAGCGCATTGTGCGATTTGAGAAAATTACGCCGTTGGAAGTTTTAATTAGGGAACTCCTCAGGTATAAATTACTCCGAAACTGAAATGTTTAAATCTATTGATTTTGTTTTTAAATTTAGAAAGAAGATTTTTTCGTTTAATTGCTATTTTATCCTTGGGCTGTAGCATAGTAAACTTCTTCACAATATACATAATTGCGTGTTTGTACATAGTTTCTTAAATATGTATTCGAAAATAGTGAAATTCATCGTAGCATGAACTGTAACACCTTTTTTCTCTCTTGTCTTCATTGCAATTACTAATTTGCCTTGCAGTACTATTTCTAAAGTATATTTCTTTCACATTAGTTTCTTGTCTCATCAATGAGTATTGCGTCACAGCATAAATTTTCAGCTGTTATTCCCTCTGAAATATTCATAAAAAAAAAGTCTTTTCACCTCTCCCTGCTGTAAAATTATGTTCATAGTACATTCAAAGTTGCCACGATTCATAAATTGGCTCGCTTTCGGGCGAGAGGATCGTCGATGGGTATCGATCAAGAGGAAATCGTTCTATCGCGGTTCGTTTCCAGGGCTCGTTTAGAATTAGCAGGATTTTCCCTCGTATTCTCCGGGTTTGCATTAATATCTGCTCGGGTTCTCTGTTTACCCTCCTGTAATATCACCGCGGCCGGTCAATAAAGAACGCGCGTACCGCTCGCACCGAAGAACGTATTTGCACACGTTTTACATTAAACGTTGCCGGTAGATTAATACGGAAATTCAAACACAATGCATCCAGTCATGCGGGATGTCGAGAAAACAGAGATCAAATGGTCGCTGGCAATGGCTTCCTCGCCCTGCTGATGATCGAACGACGCAAAATTTTACGTTACGCTGAAGTGAATACAGATAGATGGGTGGAGGTGAACATAGGAACATTTCAACTTGCTTTTAAAGTTATTATTTTCTGGTCTTAAGGTTATAACTTTCCGTGCAGACGTAATAAAATATATACATTTTTATGACAAAGGAAGAATGTTGTTTATTCTGTGTCATCGATACTAGGCTGGAGATATTTGCGCAAATTCATATTTTTAGATAAAGAATTGAGTTTTCTTACAATCTGTAAATACTCTGTATTGTCATCCGTTTCTTTGATCTCTTACTAATGCTGTAAAATTATCAAGCAGTGATTTACACTCAGTAACCAAAAAAGAAAAATTCCTACGTCTACCATCTTCCCATAATTAAAAGAAAGTATATTCTACGCATAAATTGTGTGTTCCTAGATTTTCTGGTTCTGCTAGGTTCTGAGCGTAGAATTTTCGAACCGATCGGCACCTGGAACAAATACGACACTTTTTAACGTATTAATAACTGCATAACGCCCGGAGGAAATAGCGCGAGCACTCTCCATTCCTGGCTCCGTGTTTCCCATCTCCTGGAAGGGAAAGAGAGGGTCTCTCGCGTATTCTTCGGTTTCTTCGTTTGCTTTTTCCCCGGTTTCCGCTCAGAGGGAAACGTGTAGTGCGCCGCGGCACCGGATGAAAGCAGGAGGCACGCGTCATGTGGCGGTAGAAATTCAATTTCCCGTCCGCGTCGGACGTCGATGCTTTTGGGAAAACAACTGTCAGCCCGCGCGAACGAAACGAAAAGGTCCAGTGCTATTTATCGAGCTTTCACGATGGCTCTGATTCCGTTGAACGCCGATCGCGTGACGGACCGATGCCATACTACCAGAATCGTCCGCCCTGGAGGGCTTGCCTGGGAAGGTGATTTGAACATTTTGCGAAGGTAGAATGGTTTATATTGAATTTATAAACAAATGGTTACATTTATTTATCCGACATTCAGGACATAAAACATATAAAAATGAATTCAGATTTTAAATATTCTTACTTATTCATAAAAAATTAGGCAAAAAATTTGAATTAACACTTATCATCGTACTCACGAATTTTTACATATTAAGAGTTTAACTATGTAGTACAAAACATTAATCATGGAAAGAGTCTTGGACTTGGTATCCCCTTATCAGGTATAAAAAATTCACGGCATATCGTCGCGAGCGAGGAATGTCGGATCGACTCGAAGTACAAGGATTTTAGAGCGCCTCGTGGTCGATGATCGATCCATCCCTGTGCTGGTGTAGACTTAGCAGACGAAACGACACGGATGAACGAGCGTCCCGCGCGATAGAGCGTTGATGGGAATTGTGGCACGCCGTTTATTCGGTAGCGAACGAGGCGAATCGAAGTGAGGGATAACGTCGATACGTTTACGCGCTTCCGTGTTTCCGCCGCAATATCCTGGAGCCCATTGGTTCCTGATAATCCGTGAGTGCGAAATCGCCGATTTGCACGTTCCGCGCTGATTGGGTGCGTGTGTATTTTAACGCTATTACACGCACCGTTCGTGATCGAGCTGCACGGAGCCGATAATAAGGTCTCCGTCACTTTCGGACCTGTCGATCCTTCGTCAAGAGTCTGGGCGTCAGGTACGGAAATTAGTTGATGGTATGCTTACACAAAAATGGCTATAGAACTGGTAATATTTATGATTTCGTTATTTTTGTAAGGTAAATGACGCGCAGTGGAAGACTTTGTTGTGGTGTACTTGGATGCCGTAGACGTTGAGAAGAAAAACCATACCCATAGTTGGATGGGAGGGTGTAATGTACCCCTAAAAGTCCAATAAGTGGAAACAGAAATGCATACAAGTCAAAACGCGTTCGCAAGTTGTTGACACTGTTCTTCTATGCAGCGCGAATTTTATTTTTCGGTAACGATACCGCCAAAGAATTTATCAAATTTTGCGACCACGAATGCTCGTCCTGATCAGAACGATGCACCAGATCCTTCGAAAGTCAAAGTGTTTCCCCGGACGATCGCGTTCCCCCGTTATATATCTGGATTATTCAGGCAGAATTTCAGTGGGGAGGACAGTTAAAACTTGAAAGATATCTGCACGCACGAAGTTCCCGGGGCAATCTGTTTGAACGACTCGAAGAACCCTCCAGCTCGTGGCAGCGGCGGTTATAACTGCCAAAACTATAGCTCGTAAGTTTTAACTCCGCTAAGTAGTCGGGCATAAATTACCACTTAGCCAGCGGTAATTTACATCGCCGTGCCGGGAGCACGTCTCGTGGTGCGCGATGCAATAGCGCGTACTGGGGAATCTGTAAATGATTTTTAACCCGCGCTTCCGTGCGTGTCGCGCCGCGCTTCTTAACACGTGTGACGTACCGCTCGTGCAAGTCCAGCATATATGCAAATTTGTCGCCCACGCGTGGCAGGATGCTTGTCTTGGTGAAAATTTCGAATGGAGGGATGAAATATAAAGAGCTGTTTATTCGTTGTTCGTGTTCGTTAGAAATTTGAATTGGAATTGTAGAATAGAATGGAATGGTTCACGATAAAAAAATGAGACTGTTTTTCTTTATTAAAATATAAATTTTTGGACAGAGTATCGAACTTAGGTAGATTATAACTTACGTAACAATTTCTTCGTATTATGAAATTATTCCACCTAATAGAGAGCGACTGATGGAGAATACTAATATAGCATTACGATGCACCAGCGAGGGGTAACTAAACACACAATAAATTATGGATGCAACGCCAGGTATCAGAAAATACTGATACGTGTTACAGCACATTGTGCAGCAGGAAGAATTCCATTTCATCAATCATCAAATAATCTAATCATTTCGAATAATTCCAATACCCACTGCAAGTAAAAGAATACACCATTTATAAAGAATTATCCCTACAGAGTGTACAGGCTTCTCTATTATAAATTACCTAATAAATTACCTAGCAATCTTGATCTTTTCTGTATGAATTTAGCACCAATTACAATGCCTGTCACCGACGTCGTTCCGATATTCCGCGATCAATACTATCGCGAAAGTACACCGAACAAGATGGATCGAAGTTACGATCGAGTACAGAGAGTTAATTGCGGAATTAAGACGAGTCGATTCGCCGTTCGATCGCGTTGATGAAATTCGCAAGTTCCGCTAGAGTCCCGGCGAGATAAAGTGCTCTCTCCTCCGAATATCGATTAACGATAATTTCTCTCCGCCTGGAAACTCGCGTCGTGGTACGTGATTACCTATTGTCGGCTGGAATGGCCGGAACTCAATTTTCTAATAGAGTGCTATAAACAAACTCCGCTACGAGAACGAGAGAACCTCTCGCAGAGACGAATTTTCACGAAATTGTGGTCAAAAGTAATATTTTCTCGCGCGCTCTTCACACTTCAACGAATATTCTCGATTAAATCCTCTTGCAGAAGAGATTTCGTGATATTCATTCGCTTCTCACGAACAACGCTAACAATAAAAATTATACAAACACCACGCAAACGCGTTTAATAAATGATAAATGATTTTCATGTTCGTGAATTTCATTCTCGCGAAAAATGTTTTAATAACCATCTGAAACAACGCAGCGTAATCAAAATCAATTTATGATTGAATTAATTAAATGACTGCAAAGACAAATAAAAAGATCGCACACATTTAAAATACATGAGGAAGCGTTGACGAGCATTGCGTCCTGACTTCGGCGTGCTTTCGCTTCGTGTTTGTTTTCTTCTTAAGCCCATGCTCGATCCTTTCGTCCTTTCTTTCCCGCAGTGGCCATTGTTGGGCGACGCCGTTAATGAATCACAAGGCTCGCGTGGTTAGTAATTAATTCTTAACACGATAGTTTCGCGATTCAATGGCTCACGCCCCGCTGTTGCGTTTTCAAGGGCAATAAAGTTTGCGTAACGGCGATTCGAGATAACTCGAGTAACCACGATGCGCGCGGGGGTGTACATAAATTCCCGACTCTCGAGATTTTACGAGCGTTGGGGTCCCAAGGTCGATTGTAATCTCTCGACAGTATAGCGTCTCTTCCGACGTGCCACCCCCCCCCCCCCCTCCCCTCGATACATACAGACTAGAAACGATTTCAGACACTTAATGGGTCCGATCGCAATCTGCTTTTACTACTTTCCCGCTACGAGTTGCTTGCCCCAGACCACTCTTCCTTCGGGGTTTCTCTTAGGAATAGGTAAGAGCGAAAATGTAATTTTATATAATTCTTATATTATCATTAATTTTATTCTATAGACGATGGGTGAAATATGATTTTCTATCCCATCTTCTGTCTCCTATAAGAATATAATTCTAATTCTAATCTAATCTAATAAGAAGTGATGATTTTGAACTACAATCTTACATATGGTTAAGAAAATAATATTTCAGCGTGCTTGTGGAAGAATTTCTATTCATAAAAATAGAAATGAAAGTCAAATCAAATGTAGATTTTTATATAAACCGTGCGTCTTAATCCTATGCTAATTTTTATAAATTGCCACGAATTTCCAAAGTAGAATTTATTTCCCATTTCATTTCGATTATTTAAACACGATATCGCAACGTCGTTCACGAGGAAGCTGCTTATCCTTATCAGCCGCTGCTCGATGAAGTTTAACGTCGAAGCGTCAGCTACGCTGTTGACACCCCTAGAAACTGATAGGGAGACGCGTGTCACGCGACGCGCCGCTTAACGATATCACGAAGTTTCTTCGCCAAATAATCTCGACTAGAATGGACTCCTATTGACGTAAAGGGAACCGCCATCTTGTTGGCCAGTAATCCTGGCTTTGCAAGTCAAATGGCGTGAATGGATTTTCGGCAATGTCAGGGATCGCTATGGCGAATCGACGAAGCTGCCGTGCGTTTGCAAATTCAAGAACGCCTTCCAGTTAAACTCCTTAAACGAGTGCGACCCGCGAAATATGGCGGCACGGATCGCATATTAATGTATTCCGCGGGTGCAGTATCTCGTCCAGCAGAAATTCCTAGGTTACGCCATCGAAACACCCCAAACGCGTCCATACGGGAAAATCGAAGCAGGATTTGAATGCAAATAAACGATGGAGGGTGCTCTGTCAGGGATGGACCATGTTGGATCATAAAATGGACATTTTTGTATATGATTTTGAACAGCAAATGGATCCAGGTTTATTGACCCTTTCAGACCTGAATTATTTTTTTGTTCTCTTATTCATGTAATTTAATTTTAAGGGTTAATTTGTATGGATCCAACCTTCTCATATACTGTACGCTATAGATTTGATTCACATTGCAGAAAATATTATTCTGAATATATTACTATTATTTTTATTTTTAAGGTGATGTAGTTTCTATGCTCACTACTTTCTATAGAACACTACGCACGCACATGTATCAAGTAACCTTTCGTAAATCATTTAAATTTCTGAATATGTTAAATAAGTAAGCATATATAGGTCAAATCTTCCTTCGGTCATTTTACAACGTCCTTCTTATGCGCAATTAACGCTGAACACGTGACAGCGTAATATTAATGATACTTGGCCGATGCATAGCAGTATCTTCGTTGCTCAAAGATGAAGAAATCGTTGGTATACCGTGGTCCGGAATTAATTAGTCTTTGGCTGGGTACGAAAAGAAATCTCTTATCGGCTTCATCTCCACCGCAGAAGGAGCAAGAAGAATTCGGAAAAAGGAAAGCCAATCGCTAAATAAACAGGATTATTGACAGGATCGCGATTTCCCTTCTCTGACGCCGCTAATTAAGAATTCCGCTCATTACCATCGCGGCGAACCGCTCTCAGCTTCTGGGAGAAAAAGGACGAGTTTCAGTTCGGGAAATCGTGTTTTGCATCGAGGATCGAATCCACAGCGAACCTACGGCATTTCCTGATCAAAGTAATCAGCGAAGATAGGCCAAATTTTTAACTAGGTACAAATTTGAAATAACGAATTAAATATAAGAAGGATTGGTTATTCGTTAATGTTTAAATTAAATCAGAATTTAAAAATATGAATTTTCGATAGTTCATCGTAGAATGTATTTCATAATGCACTATCAGAAACTATTATTTGCTCATTCTAGATACGAATAAAAAATTAAGAGATTAATGAATGTATTAGCATTTATATTGGGAACACATCTAATCAGTTTGTTGCTTGGAACTGATTGTCGTAATGAGGATATTATTGTTCGCCAACATGACATTGAAGCCATTGACGATAAGCATGTTTGCATACAATCTTGATACGTTGAATAAATTGACTATTCCGGGAAGAATTTTGTTGACGTTAAGTTATCGTGCACAAGGTGAAATGTATTTAAATAAACACTTCATCCTACGTCAAACAATATTATTGACAACTTCGTATTTTTCACACGGATGTTATCTATGTGTTGTTACAATGTTATCTGTCCGTGTGCATAATCGTTCGTGCTTCTACTAGCACAGGATAGCAATTACGATTTTACAATTATACGATTTATATCACAAGTAATTGCTAGAGAGCCGAGTTGATGAGACATGAGACATGAGAGCTGAGTTGATGGAAATCTAATTACTGGCCAAGAGTAATGAGTTATTGCGACTGGCGAAGTCCAGAATAAGAGCGGATCGATCTTCCGTCGCTTCACTCTATATAACTTTTGTCTTGTTACTACGACGTATATGTCGTAATTTATTCGAGGATTCAAAGTGAAATCATGTATGACATAGAATTTATACATCGAGCATTTAAAACTTAATTCGGGTTTAAATAATTCAATTGCTTTGTGCCTTGCCAGATAATTCCTCTCGTGAAAAATGAAACCACAGATTTAAATTAATAATTATCGTTCTTATTCGTCGAATCTTTTATACATCATACATATAAATGTTTTGTATTGAAAACTTAGCAAGGATTGAAATTAATGCATATTCCAAGAACTCAGCAATTCTGCAATGCATCTAATTACACTGTTTAAATTCCTAAAAAGAAACGAAATGATAAATTTATCCATCATTATACCATCGTTTGGACCACTTATGTATAAAGAAAATTCAGAATACCGTTTTTAAAAAAAAGTTACTATTACAAATTTATTTAAATTCTCATACCGAGCCACTTATCTGTCGCACGAAACTCTTCCCATAATAAAAGCTCAATAACTAAAGTTTATCCAAGCTCCAAGAGTCCATTGTACAATTCTTCAAACAAACGCGCGCCTGGCTTGTCAGAAAAATTGAGGCTACGAAATTTACATTAACAGTCATCGTTGGTACGATCAACCCACGCTGTTTCAGCTTTCCACCCTTTTCTGCTCAACAAGCAGATCTCCTCGTATCAATTCCCTGTGATTGTCGCTGTTCAACTCTATCCGTTTTCAGATATCTCTGTCCGTCCCTCTCCCTGTCCCGCTGTTTCCACTGTCTGTCGAACGCGTTTCGCAAGCAACACATGCAGCGATGTACGCGAGGTATTCGACGACGGAGGATAAAGGAAGACTAGCAGGTGCAGTGTCCTGGAAAGTGGAGAGCGTAGCTGGAAGAACGGTTTTCACTGTACGCAAGGCTGTCTGCTTGCGCGGAATCGCTGTGCGATGTTCCATACCTATACGTGATCGATAGAAACAAGTTCTCCTTTTATTGACTAACTTGGTTTTTGCAATCTGCAAACTGTACTGCAATTAATAAACCGGTCTGGATTATTAACGCATCGAACAATCATTTTAATTCCTACAATATTTATCTTTAATTTTCTACTCGGACTTTTGTGTCTAGATAATTTCTGGCATTGGATATTTGAAATAAAAATCGGTGGACACCGGCACGGACTCTAATTGCGAATAGTTTGCGCGGAAATTTCGCATAGAGATTGCGAAATTTCACTGAGAATCAGTAGTTAAACTTTCGAGTTCGTTAACCGCGTTGTAATGAATATATGCCAGGCCAGCTAGTATAACAGAGGGATAATCGTGGCGAGTGAAACACTAACGTCGTTCGTCTATTTTTCCTTTTTAACGCTTCAACGTCGCCGAAAGTACGTCTCGAGTGCGCCGGTTGATTATCGTGGCAGCGTTGTGTGTCATCCAGTCGATAAAACTGTAATTACAGCGCGCCGGGTTCATTCTGTGGACGAAGTTTAATGCGATTAGAACTTGTCTCGAATAAATGGAACGTGGCGCGATAATTGTCTCCGGGGAAAATGTTTATGTTGGTCCGATAAGCCCGGCGAAAACGTCGAGGACACTTTCATTGGCGACACACGCCCGCCAAGTTGCTGCTTTCGTTTGCTCGACGGGACAAAGAAAATTCATCGATTTATCGTTCTCCCGGTGGCAGAGTCGTTTGCTTAACGACCATCCGTGATAAGTAGCCACTGTGCACGGAGAGTAACGATGATTTTCGTTGGGTACACTACGAGGTGTCTATTTTAATCGATAATAATCTGGTACCGTGAAATTGGGTGGCTCGAGGCCTAGGCACAGGAGTCGGAACCTTGAGGAGGATAACCAGTTGACGAGGCGAGAATTAGGGTCATTCTGCGATTTATTTGGGGAAATCTTTGAGGGAATGTAATAGAAAGGAATGATTTTTTTAAATAGGAAGTTGTAAAAATATAATTTTCTTCTGCAAAATATTTTCATTCTTGAACAGTTTGATATTAAACAGAAGAAGAGTGACATCAGTTCTGACCATTAAGCTGTGAAAAATCCAATCCACTATGCAGCTATAGAAAATTCCATTAGTGCAGTACAAGAACACCTATATTTTCCATATATGTAAACAGTTCTTGATGAAAATCGACATAAACCTTCTTTAATGTATATACTTCCACTTCACGCACCAAAGATTGTATTTAATCGACAGTAAAATTTTCAAAGTAACAATATCCTTCCTATGAATGAACTTAGACAACTCAGCGATCCCACTGAAAGACACATTTCTACTCAAGTGTAAATATTTTTCCTAAGAACTTTCAAGTATCCTTCGTAACCCAATCCCATCGATCCCACCGGTAAGATCCGCCTTTCCGAATATTGCGAGCCACGCGAAACGAGATTAATGTAACGAACATGGCTCACAAAGCCGCGATTAATATTAGGGGTCGGGGACTTGGCTCGCCTGAACGAAATTGCTCCAGCCTGCGTGGATGTCGTCGCAGACGCGCTGCAAAGGCGTAATCCGTAACGTCGTTTGCTCGTCGCGGCAAGTGCCTCCGCCATATTGGTATTCACGGTACGAAGAGTCGAGGACACTCGACGCTAAACTTTTCAAGGGAAACGAACTACCGTATCGAAAGGAACGGGGAAGCCGCAACGGGGGTTGGGGTTGAAGAAGTGGTCCAGGGATACTCGCGGCGCAATAAAATTCACTCAACGTTGCTTGCCTCGTTTCTCTATGCGAGCTTTAAAAAAAGAGAGAGAGAGAGAGAGAGAGAGAGAGAGAGAGAGAGAGAGAGAGAGAGAGAGAGAGAGAACCGGCCGATCAATTACCAACGATACTCGGGCGTTCTATTTAGAAGCGAACGTACGACACCGTTCGTTTATTATGTTGAGAGCCGCCTGTTGGAATGCTCGAAATTATCCATAGTGCTGCCGTCTCGACCATGAGATGAGTGTATACAGGGTGTCCCAGAAATGTTGTAACACCTTGAAAAAGGTGGTTCGAGGGGTGATTTGAAACAACTTTTTCCTTAGCGAAAATGTTGTCCGAAGCTTCGTTGAGGAGATATTAACGGAAAACACTGACCAATCAGAACGCGCGTATACCGTTGGAGCGGCCGCGGTAGCGAAGGCTATGTGCTAAGCGGCCGCGCTCGTACGCGAACAAGTGACTCGACGCGTATCGAAGGACATTGGACGCGGCCGCTCAGCACGTAGTCTTCGCTACCGCGGCCGCTTCAACGGTATACGCGCGCTCTGATTGGTCAGTGTTTTCCTTTAATATCTCCTTAACGAAGCCTCGGACAACATTTTCGCAAAGGAAAAAATTGTTTCAAATCACCTCCCGAACCACCCATTTCAAGCTGTTACAACATTTTTGGGACACCCTGTATATCTGTGGGGAGGACAATGTCGGCTGGCCGCAAACGCGACGCCTTTAAATAGAGGGAAGAATTGCGAGAGAGTTTGGGGGAGGGTTGGCCAGAATTCGAAGAAGAATGTGGGTGGATTTATTATGTTGAGGTAGGGACGGAATATGTTGAGCGTGACTGACTTTCGAATTATTGGGCGATTTATTGCGAGTATTTATTGAATTTTTTAGAAATTCATTTAATGGTTCTATTACGAGTTCATTTAATTCTTTATACACATATTCATATGCGCACGTTTCAATATCGTGTTTCATCTTATTATTGTATGTGTGTATTATATAAACTAATATTTGTAGATAATATAATTGATACAGAGAAAAGTCATAAAGAAAGCAGAGTGAAAAGAGGATCATCGAAATTCACAGTTTCTGGAGCCAAAATTGAATATATGAAAGGTTGTTGTGAAATTTTCAAAGTGTGAATTTACATACTCTGTAAATACTCTCATATATAAATAGGAAACAATAACGAACACATAATTTCTATTTTAAGGAAGAATTGTAACCATTACTTTAGCTTTGGAAGCACTTAGATTCATTTTATGCTGTCCACGTAAACGTCTAGGCCATTGCACACGAAGCAACGTCAAACCGAACGTTTCCTGGGCTACGGTGACGAAGACAGAATAGGAAAGACCACTCTGGCCCGGAATAAACAGCGGACAGACCTCGTTTACACGATCTCGACCACAATCTCTCCTGAGAGGTCAACCAGGGAGAGCTCCACGGAATGGAGCTCCTTGAAGCCGCTTTAAATATGCATACCTTGTCACAGCAAATCGAATATTTGGCTACCCGTTTAATTAATTCTCACAGCGCCCCTTCTACGCCATTGTCGAAGTTGTCCAACTATTACTCAAAGTGATCGAAAAGACAATTTATAAGTTTCAGTCGAAGAAATCGAATCGAGGAGCAGGGAAGATTATGAGTAAAACTCGTACTTACCAAACAAATTAGCCTATGTTTATAAAACCTACAATAAATATTACTCAATGTACACACTTTCAGCCGTATATACACAGTATTCACGATACCGATTTAGTGTCGCCCTGAAAAAATTCCCAAAAGATCAAACATTTTTTTTCGCGTTGAAACCCGGACGTTCGTCCTTAATGGGAATGGGCGGCATCGATCTATCACGACACCTATCTTCGTTGCCCAAGACGTTAGGCCACGACGGAAGGTATGCTCACGGAAAGGATGAGGGAATTGGTAACGGTGAAGCGGCCAAGGGAGGGCGTAGAGGGTGGCGCGGATCGGAGCTTAGATTGGCTTTGCATAGTTTCGCGTGTCGGGAGTTGAGTTATAATTACCTTAGCGCCTGTAACAGGAGCGCCGGTATAGCGATGGCTAACGCGACTACAGGATAATAAATTAATGCGGCACGTCGCGTAAATGTAATACGAGCCTAACTACCTACTCCGCCTAAGAGCGTGTCGCTGTGAACGATGATCCTGCGAAAGTGCAATCGCATCGGCGCGTCAGAGCCGCACAATTTTCATCCTCCCTTCTTGGGTGTCGTCTCTGTTTACTTCCACGCCGCCTAATTGACACGGAGCGCGTAGGCGTGCGAAATTGCGTGGGATGATCGCGTAACGTTACGTTTGGCCGTGAACGAGGAGGGACTGGATGCTCGTGTTTGCGTTTCTGGATGGCGTGGAACGATTGTCGACAATTCGGTGTTCCAGAGAGGTGGAACAAGGTTGTTCGTCGTTTGGTTTACTTCCAGAAGTTCTGAAACTCCTGCGATAGTGTCGATGGGCACGATGTCTCGGATATTGATCAAATTTTATTGCTTGGATTCGAGATCATGGGTCGCAACGCTGTTTACTGTGAAAGCAATTGCGAAGACAAACCACAAGTAAATGAATTTGTCCCATTGTAGGGCATTTACACCTATTCTGTGGTGTGTTTTGGGGTCGATCAGTTTCGAGAAAGATTCTCAACTTCTGCTTCGTATATTGATATTTGACTTGATTTTAGTGCAGTAATTTCAAATATAATATTATGCAAGATACTGTAAAACTTGAATTTTTTAGATCATAAAGAAATTTCTGTTCTAATTAGTAGGATAAGGTTTATAACTTATAAATGACTGGAAATGAGTATGATTGGAGAGTTTTGAAAGACATGTAACAGCGAGAATATTGACTCGGTTGAGTGGATTTTCCGATCTGATTCTTGCATTCTAGGATTCCTCGAGGCAGGCGTTCTTTCCGCATAACTCGCGTCAAAGGAAAAATGCTGAAGGGATAATTAATGACTTGCAGTGTCTCAAGAAACGTCGTTTCTAAGATGAACCCGCCCTGACATGGCGTTCCTCATTTTTCTCTATCCGTTTGACCGCTGAATCATTCAAGTGCACACACCGTTTCAACCGGTCTCTTTGAGACTCTTCCCCGTATCGCGTTGTACTTAAGAGCTTTTAATTAGAATCGTCGCGTAGCGTCCCACTTTCTCGAGCAGGCGAATACGAAACATTCCCTGTAACTCTGTTTGAAACGGAGAACAAACGGTAACGTTCAGTCCAAAATGAATCAGCCCCGTATCGATCGATGATTTCTCGACTTTTGGTTGCGTTTGGTGCAGTAGGTGTAGATTAGAGTACATTTTGACATTCAGGATAGGTGAGAGTGTTAATTTAACCAGAGTATTGGTTAGTATAATTGTATAAAATTATTAATTCCATGAAAAATGTTACGAAATACACGTACAAAGTGAAATTTAAAATATCGTAACACATTTATAGAATATGCATGAATTTACAAGAAATTTATGCATGTATGATGAAAAAGCAATTTATGAATTCATAACGCAATAGGAAATGTACGGGTTTATAACAAAATGGCAGCTTTATGACAAAACTGTAAATTTCAAAGAAATTGAAAATGTATTTATGAATGTAAAACCAATTTAAAATATGTTTATAAATGTATAATGTAATTAATAACTCTGTTAATTTTTTAGAGGAAATTTAACTCGTGAAGAGACAAGATCGAGGTATTCTTTGTTACCGACATACATCACGAGGGCGGCGCTAGTGTCGTGGCCCTAATAACTTCCAGTGCTTCCCTCCTAAGATGTTCACGATATACGTTATACCAACAATACATTCAACATTAAATGCAAAATATGATCGACACTCTTTCATTCGATAAAGGCACGTTTCTGTTACAGATAAGTATGATTTAGTTACGCATGCATCTCAAGAGCGGCGCTAGTGTCTCACCCCTCATAACTTCCACAGGCTTCCTCCCAAGCGGTCCACGATAAATCTTTCGTCCATAATACATCTTCCTTTCAAAATTCTCAAGCCAGATTTACCGTATTACTCAAAACTAACATATTTCAAGCATCCATACCATAAACCCAGTTTCGAAACACCCTCGAACTCGCTCCATCCAAAAAAAGTAACAGAAAAACCGAGGCTCTTCGCCCAAGTTAAATCCCCGTATTTCGCCTCGTCGAAGAAACTTTCTAGCCCGAAGATTTCGCCAGGATCCGCCCCGACGGTCGTAGCGGTTCGTTCCCCGACTTCGGGGAGACGTCCGCGCGAAAAGCGACGATGTTAACGCCGTCGTGTCGGTTCTAAATGCGAGTGGGGCGAGCGGGTAACACCTGTATCCCGTGGCTCGCGTCGCATTTAGAACTCGCCGGTATGCAAAAGGCCGACACAGCCCTAAGCTCCCTATGCAAATGCGCCCGTGGGAGCGTATAAATACATGCGATATGTGGAGGAACGCGCGCGGCCCGGGTATAAATTATACGCGCATTTGCAAACCGGCTTCCCGACGCGCACGGAACTCTCAAAAGCGAATCTAAACGTTCGCGGCGTGTTCCGTGGGCGCTCCCGCATCCCCTCGACGCGGCGCTATTATGTTTATGACCGACTAACATCGATGTAAATGCAAATCGTCGCGCGGGACGGAAGGGTCCGCCAGTCGTTAGCGAAAGATTTCCGCTCCCTTTAACCCCGCGGCGTTATCTAATTTGTTATTCGTCGTCGCGATCGTCCTTCGGGCCAGGACAAACGCGGAAGTTAATGCCCCTGAACGTTGGCGTCGCCCTTCTCGCGTTTATGCGTGTCCTCCTCACGGATTCGTCCCCTCATAAATTCCTCCTCTTCCGCGTGATACCCGCCCTCCAACGTTCTACATGCCGGACGATCCGCCGTGATAGGAATGGCGGCGGGAGGATGCGAGGGTGCTCGAGACGTGACGAAAATCGAAATTTTTTGCGCTCCGCTCGAGTCGAGTTACGGTTCATCGGGAACGCTCGTGAGGCGAGTCGTTAGGAAGACGATGGAGGGTGAAGGCGATTGCTATGTGGTCGCTTAGATCTCCTACGTCTAGCTTGATGTGTTAATTAACCCCTTATCGAGTGTGGCACCTCGGGATTGATCCTTGAACGGTCATCTTCTTAAGGCTCCGGCAATCACCATTTGAAACTAGGGTGATTAAGATAGGTTAGGTCCATTGGAGACTTTCAACGGAAGATTTGTTTGTATTTGGCTTGGGATCGAGACTCAGAGATTTTATAGTTGGTGGAATGTCACATAATTTATATGAAATTTTATAAACAGGTACAAATGTTTGAACACATCAACATTTGATTATAGGATAAATGGTTAGTAGTCTAGGAATATTGGTCTATTATAGTAGATTCAAATCTTCTATTTATGCCTAATCTATGCTTATCTGATCTGAGTGTAGACTTAATTGATTACAAAGAACAATCCATGTTCTTTCTTATAATGAACAGTTCAAAACGATGATTCAATCTCTATCACTTGGGACTCTTTTCACGTTTCACAAAAGGAAAGATACACAGTTTATTTAATAAGAAACACTCACTAATGGGCGATACCAATCTGTAATATCAGATAACACAAACGAAAGAAGTAATAAGTGCACATCAAATTGTTATTTCTAGAGAAAAGAAACGCAAAGTCCCTTTAAAGAATGGGGAATCGTAGGAGGTATGACAGGATCGAAAGACAAAATTCGAGGGAGAACTCGGCGGGACAGTCGCGTTAACGTGAGTGCGAACGCTTCTGGTCTATCCAGAAGCGACGGTAACGACCCTCTTAAAGCGGCGTGAAAGTTCGTTTGTCTGATACTTCCGATACATTAAACCGTGGATTTGTGACTCCGCCACGGAATTCGGATTAGCAGAATTGCATTTTACGGCCGCATGCACGGGGTACATAAATTTACCGCTGGCACCGTCCGCGCTTCCTTCCTGATCGATCCTATTTCCGTGCTCATCGTTCGCGTTTTACGACTTGGCCCTTTTACGTTGACAAAATTCATTACAAACTCGATAGCATCATTTCTTTGCTAGATAAAATTCATCATTAATTCGGTATTCATTAATTTTTTATGAATATAAATAAAAGTAAAGATTCCATATTAGAATAACGAAAAATCCTCTCATTATTACATGTAAACTTCATTTTATTTTTGAATTTTTTACAAAGAATTGTAAATGTTAGTTAGGAATAAAGAGTAGTTTTGGTACAGTTATCGCTCAGGTTTAGCTTGTATCATGATTTTTATCGTACTCAGTACAACTAGAGGCAAACAGAGATTGTGGCTAGTTAGTATGAGACCTCGCTCGGGAAAGTTGTTGGCCAACAGAAACTCGGCGTCATACAACTGCCATACTGCACTCTGACGAAATTTAATATATACTTTCGTTGCGCTTTTCGCGTGGTCGTGTGCTAGGGACGTCGTTGTTTTTCATAGAAGGGCTATTTCCCTCGCGTCGAAATTAAAATTTATAGCAGGCGCCGCAGCGTCCTGTAGGATGATTTTTAACATTTCAAAAATTTCACTTGGTGGTATAATATCATTGCAAGGTGCAACTTAAGAATTTTAAGAATGTTACAAAGGGACAAAGAATGATGAAAAAGATTTATCAAATATATTTTTCCGCACAGTGTTTGAAACGAAAATAAAAATGTAGGGCTGATGACTGGCTTAGGTCTAAAATTACATGTGTTGTTAGGAAAGGCTAGGCAGCACCGACATTGTAAGGGAGAAAACGATGCAACGCCACGGCCCGTGACATGCGTTTCGTTCTTCCGCAATAGAGAAGTGTTCAACGTGCCATGGGAGCAGTTCTTTGGATTCTTTATGCGGCCCAACCGCCGAGTCTGCATTATGGACAGGCCAGGGGCGCCTTCGCTGGGAATTATATTAAGGGAAAGACGGCAGATGATACCCTTAGGGAGACTTCGTAACGCAGCGAAACGGGAAACTTTCTGAAACGTGGAACTTTTCTCGTTTGACCACGCAGGGAACACGAACAATGGCGAAAATTGCAACTAATGCCATTTGACAATGATAACGAACTATTGAGAAGCCAGGAAGACGGACTAAGAAGAATAAGACCATAACAAATTGCTTTTATTTCCAGATAAACTTGTTTCGAAAGTTTTGCCTCGTGTGTGATTGAGTACGTACGACGTGGCTAACGTGTCTGACCATTGCGCGCTGTTTCTACTCGCGGCCACTTGGTGTTGCGCTATTATTGATTTCACACTTATTCTACTGTTATCTTATTTTTCTAAAAGTACTAATTTATCGAAATAAATACTGTTTTGCAACGTCACGTGACGTCATGTGACTCAAAAGCAAATTTCAAATTAATTTCAATAATCCTGGCAGGGCTTTTAGGAAACCTTCACTTCCTCCTCATACAGAATTACATGAGCACCGTAATACCAATATTGTTTACACCAAGCATTGCTTTCCCTTTATAAACACTACCAATTACCGGTACAGATATCGAGTCAATTAATCAAAAATGACCTCACACACCAAAGACTGCAAAAGTTATTCCAGGGTTCACGAAACCGAAAGAACTTCATTCCGCGCACGTGATTTACTTATTCGCGAGAAATCGGCACATTATGTATCACGCGTTACCAGACACCCAGTATATGCACAGTATGTGCTCGCATCCAGCGAAGGGATTCCGTGTGCAGGACGGATGGTTCGAGGGAAGGGAAACTGAGTCGATCACGTAGAGTCGTGGGGAAAAGCTCGAGGTTCGTGGGTGCTCGAACGGAAAGAAGGGACGGGCGAGAGGGGCGTCAGGGTGGACTGAGGAAGCGCGGTTTTCGGCGGACCGAGGATACCGAGGCGGGGTCACGTTCCATGGAAGTAACTTGGCCGCCAAAGCCTTCGGGGCTATCAAACTTTCGGCTTGATACATCGAGCCCCGGCAACTTCTCGCACCATACTCCCTCACCTTTCCCTCGTCCCGCAGCGTCGCTATCTTCCACTCTTCCCGTGTCGGGGACTGATCAGCCCCTATTGTGATTCGTGGCCAGCACAGACACCGCAACCACTTCCAACGCCGACTCTATTTGCGGCGGGTGTTAATACGGATGATGGAACCGGCAGATCAGTCGTGTTCTCATCCCTTAAAATAATCGGGGTGGATGCACAGTCAGAGAGCTTTGAGTAGTTGCGTATCCATGAGAACTAATATTGAAATTAATCCTTTCAGTGCCAGAAGAAATTTTCATACATATCCGACTAATGCCAGGCAATTTTAAGCAAGGATGCATGATTTTGAACAAAAATGTATATTTCGTTTAATTAAAAACACGAACTTGAATTTTGTTTGTAAATAAACATAATTTATTGTTCTGTTTTTTTGGGGGGGGGAGGGGGTCTTTTTCGTAAAACAAAATTGCTTTTTTAATGAGTTATAGCACTTACTGTTTCGAGCAGCGAAGCTTTGGCACTCAAAGGGTTAATGTATGGTCTTTGATGTCGTGCCACGATAGGGAGCATGGTGAGGGTTATTTATTTATTTATGATTCCAACATAAATTATCGTCGATAAGAAAATTGTTATTTTACAGTAAGAATAAAGAAATTAGTATCACGAGTGCCTAATGGAGATGGTATGTCAATCTTCGACGCCTAGAGTACAGTATTGTTCAGGCGCCAGGCGCGTCTGACCACGGACGGTACATATTCTACTTGCCAGACTTACTGAATATCTAAGTCTTGGAAAGATGATTCCTGCACTAATGCGCATCTGGTAATAAATATACTTTTACAGTTTCTTAAAGTACATAAGCCTAAGAAATCATCATACAACTTTGATTGCATAAGTAGAAAAATTAAGGGTTTTACAGAGTATTAAAGTGACTCGATAAATCATGCTTCGTGAAATGCGTGCTTACGAAAATTGCTTTATCTATAAGACTAAGTTACATATCAAACGATACCTCTATCGAGTACGACCAGGTAGCTTGCACCTTCGAAGACGAGTGGACAGAGATGGGATCACGAACATCTCGACGTGGGGGTGGGTGTTAGATGCCGCAAACTCGCAGACGACCGAACCCAGGGTGCTTTCCCCGTTTCTCGTTCATCCAGAATGAAATCGCAGACCTACCCTTTCGAGTCAACCCCTCCACGGGAAGTCAGCGCGCTCTCAAGTGTCTCGACGGAATTTAATTCTGTCGGGGCAACGGGGCTCACCTAGTATGCAGTTATTTGATACCCGATATTTTCTTTTCCCCGCTGCGAGCGAGCCTCGCAGCCGTTCCTTGAATTACGAGCCCGATTTCTTTGCCGATCTCGTCGCGCGCTCCTATTCGACGAGAAATTTGAATTCGATGCAGGAAACCGGGCTTTCATCCGCTGCTAATATTATTGGAATCTTCGAGCTTCTCTCGTCCTTGATATATCTCGAAATGAATTATGCCATATTGTAAACGTTCGTTGGTTCTAAAAATTGCTGAGATGATTTTTTTTTTTTAAGAGCATGTTTAGTTCGTTGTAAATGTTGTGAAATCGTTATTTCGTAAACAAGATGATACATAGGAGTGTGTTTTTGTTTCACGAGCAAGTTTCTTTTCTATCTTTCTAAGCCTCCAGAAGTAGAAGCTTATCCAACAGTTTGCAATCGTTTCGGTATAATGCACCCTTTAAACCGGTCGCGTTTAAGTGGCGCAACGCGGTGCATCTTCCAAATCGCGTTTCCCCTTTCTTGGCCGTTCCGCGAGAGGGATGAGGCCGGGAACAGAGAACGAGAGCGCCAAATTGTTAACCCAGTTACACAGAGCGCAAGATACGGCTGGCGAAACTAATGGACCTCTTCCCCCTTCGCCCGCAATCTTGTTGTTCGACCACCCATAATCTAATAGCGCGCCCTCGTGTTTCCGCCCTCTCGTTGCCGGCTTCGGGGCTCGTATTTTATCTCGAACGCCGTGTCCACTTATTCCTAACAATTGTCTGCGCTCCAGACTCGTTCCTCCTCGGTCTGCGGTCGCCATGCCGCGGTGCACGCGCGTGCTTCTTCATCCCCCGTCCGCGGCCGGGCCCGAAGGGATGCGAGTTTTGGAGAGTTTAATTGCACTCCATTGTTCGCAGTATCAACATGCGAGGGACAAATCTCTGCGCGGAGTCGAGCTTCGATGCGAGTGCACGCATTCGCAGAATTTAATGAATTTTATTGCGTCAGAGAGGGTGAGTGGGGTCAAGTTTTGAGAAATGTTATTGTGGCGGATGGGAAAGGCTTGGGAGGCTTTCGCAGGGGGCTCAAGAGTGAAATTATTTTTGTTCTTCCACTTTGTAGTTTAGGAAATTTGTCTTACTATTGCATCTACAAACTTTACTAATAATTAACACGAGTTGTTAATTAAATTTGGTAAAGATTAGAGAGTAACAGGCAATAATATACTTATTTTACTTTAACGAGGAGTTTCTACGCTAGTAGTGCTTTAGAATTTTGTTTTTAATCAAATACGAACGAAATGCACCTGATATTTTAATTTTAAATAAAAGCACACACGATTACAATTAAAAGACCTCATCGTTCATATGTCCACCACGCGATTAGGCCATTAAGTTTAACAATGTTACTTAATACAGAACTATACTTCTAAATAATGAAAACCCGAGCAGAATACTTCACGAATCCTCTCGTAAATTTCCAGTGGACGGACACGAAGGGCGCCAATCTCAGGGCCAGGCATGGTCGATTAATCTGTCACGATAACGGCGGAGCTGCGATCGCGGCTAATGCGTCGACGTCCGAAAATTTTCGGACCGGTATCCGCCTCGAGGATCCCCGGTAACCGGACGAAGCAGCGAGCCGTAAGAAAAATATAGCCCCCATGAAGAGGTAAAACCCTTAAACGTCTTCCTTTTCTCGAGACAGGGAAGAGTGGCTTGCGTCTAGCGAGCCGGATTCGCTTAATCCGAGCCACTCCGACCAATTCGGATACTCTGAAACTAAAGAACCACCGCTGGAGAGGATACTACGAATGACCGTGGACTCCGTAAAGGGATAAATCTGGGATACCTTTTAGCGTCGCATTCGATGGAGACCTTGGGTGATTTCAATGCAGTCTCTTTGCGTTACGTCTGAGTTACTACAGCATAATTTACGGATGCTCCCAGCGTGTCGAGTTTCAGCGGCATACTTCAAATATTTAATGATTCCTCCGCGACCTTTGAGGATCGTCGAGGTGCGGTGAATGCATTTCGGTCGAAGAGTTCTGAAACTGTATGCCATAGATACAGAAGGATATCCTGAGAGGGGTTTTAAAGTGTTGTTGTTTAATAACAAAATATACAGTGTATTATTCAATTTAGACAAACTTGTTTAATAAACATAGAGGGTACGAATATTTATGAAACTGACCGTATATACAAATGAACATTAACTAAAATGATAAAATAGGTGCCAATTACACCTTTTTACGAATTTCAAATTCTTTACGCACACATCTCACGTAAACAGATCCAGAATGTATCAGAATTAAGAAGACTGGTCAATAAAAATGTAGTCAGCGTGCATCTCCCTGGAAATGTGCTAAATTACAGTTTCTGCGACGCGTGCGTGTTGGGAGGCAGCGAGATTCGAGTTCACCGAGCTTCCCATTGCTCTTTGTCTTTCGAAACTGCCGCGTATCGTTGTCGGGCAAACTCCTTTCGCCCAGAGCGAGGGGTAAACCGACTCCCTGATCCGCGGAAATTCTAGAAGCGTACCAAGACCAGCGGCTACGAACGTGGAACAGCTTCCACGACGCTCGTGCGCAGTTGGTTCGATAGCGCATAGGTGTCGGGGACACTTTTCTCGTGTCCCACGTAAATGAGAGGTTATTAGAACGGAAGCAATTAAGTGGACCGCAATTGGTTAATTCCCGTGCGAAACGACTGTCAACAGTGTCCAGGATGTCCGAAGATTCATTTCCTGTGTTGTTTCTTTGGTTTGAAATTTTGGTGCAGGTTCTATACTTCCCTTTTCTTTTTGTATTTGAATGTTTACAAAGTTTGGGGATATTTATGTCAATTTTAATAGTGCAGGAAATGAATAGGTGTTGAGCATAACACTTTGAAATTATAGGAGGGAAGAGGAAATTAATTTATCGATAGAATTTCGCATAGCATTTCAGTACTTAGTACATAACAATCACCTTTGGTGATTTAAATATTTGGAATATATCGGTCTGATTTGATTGGAATGTTCCAGTCTTGGAATATTTTGTGCATTGATCAAGTATCTGAGTATCGATGGTATTTTAATTGATATGTATTGTAATTTTTCAATTCTATAGATGACTCGATAGTATAGATATCCTTAGACTCAAGACTCCCTCTCGTGTACTAATTTCTTTTTCGAAATCTAAAATAAAATTCATGCAACGCAGAGCTCAGATACTGTTAGAACACTTTGTACTTTATGTGTAGGGAAGGAGTTGTTACGGTAGTTGCGGATTGTCGAAGGAGTAGGCAACCATTGCGTGACTCTGATAAGTGGTTGCCTTATCATAGGCGCTATGTTGCTCGATGTTGCATATAGCATTTACAAGTTCCTACCAGATAAACTGTAATAGACTGCTAAATGGAAATATCCCCATCTACGTACAGCTTGACGCAAGAACAGCCAAGATCGAGAATAGGAATTACACGAGTTAATGATTATGGCGTTGAAATGTTGATTTGCAACCGTTGCGGGTGTACTATTGCGTTGGCACGTTGTAATCGTTTTCTTGCACGCAATCGCTAAGTGAATTTATTTAAAAACACAAAATCGTCTGTCAGAGCGCATGTTTTGCATACATAAACTAGATCGAATCTTTTGATTCATAAATATAATAAATCGTATCAAAAATATAAAAATTAAATAAGTAGGAAAATAAGAAAAGAGTAATGTTACGATAGCTGGATTTGTTTAAAAAAACTCTAAATTCTACTCCTCCGAAACGACGACGACGTAATTACAAATCTTCATCACAGTTTGCCACCTACCTTGCCAGGGTTTCCATTACGATAATACGACAACATCGCGGCTTCTTTGGATGAAAATTAATATTCCAGCAGCAAGTTGCCGGCGAACTAATTAATTCGACTCTAATTAAATCAACGGAGGAAAGAAACTCGACGGATCGAGTAGCTCGATCCCTCTTTAGAGTGCTCATTGCCATGGAACAGGGCAACAGGGACGAAGTTCGGAACAAGGGGGGCGAAAATGGCGAATAAGGAAGCGTAGGGACTGTAAAATGTCGTTTATGAGCCGATCGGATGAAAAGCGTGGTGAATGCCCTTTTTATATTTCGCTCAGAATAGTATCGTATCTGGACACAGGTTAGAGCCTCCCCATAGGGACAGGGTGCATTATAATTTCCCATAAAACGCTTTATGATGACAAAACGCCATGAACGCCTTCTTACGACGACCACGGGGACGGGGGTTATAGTTTTAGAGACGATCTCGCAATAAAACCGGACAAGCTGCACGACGTATGTACAACGCGACGTAACGGCTGATCATTGCCCCTTCAACCCATCCTATTGTGTCGATACACTTACTCCTACGCTATGAATACCTCGACGACGCAGTATGATATTTCAGCGATCCAGCGGGACAAAACTTATGTGAAATCACAATCTAGTTACTTATTAGTTAGTAATGATTTTGAACATTTTTAGAAATTTCTGCCCTAACAGCGTCTATTATTTAATATTCATTAAGAATTTACGAAGTAAAATCACCAACAAGAATTATTATTAATACATGGATAAATGTTAAAATAGCACTTACCTATACATTCCTCGATGTAGACAAGATCGCAGACACAGGAACTATCCAATCATGCTTGTCTAATGCAAACACGTCCCCCTGGGGCTCTTGTTTTCATCCCTTTCTTCTGGAAGTGTCAACAACCTATCCCAATAGCGAATTTCGTCCAGTTGGTCCTTCGACCTCGAATTCCCGCAACACTCGAAACAATTCGGATCGGGTATCGTTCTTCCTCGTTCGCGTGTACTTACCTAGCCGCCACGAGAACAGGGTAACTCCAACCGAACCGGAAGGCCATCGAATCCCAAGCGAGGCTGCGCTCAAGAACGAGGGGTCGAAGGAAGAAGAAGACGAGACATGTGATCGTGTCTAATTATTTTTTTTTGTTTTTTCATTTTTTTCAACAGGAACGTACGTTTATTTTGCACTGAGCAGAAATACAAGCTATTCATGAAAGATGAGGTTACAGCGGCCGCAAGCCCCCCGCCCCTTTCTCTTTCCGCACCTGTCCACCTCCCGCCATCCACCCCTCGTCTACTCGAAGAGTCACTCTCATCCTCAATCGTCGCACACAAGCAACCCGTTCCACTCATACACACTCCGTCACTCTTTCTCTCCCTTTCTCGCGCTCTCACCTCTCTCTCCCTTCTCCTCCCTCCCAAACCCATCTCGTCGCTTTTGTTTTCTTTTTTTTTTTGTTTTACTCACCACCGCCCGAATGAATAGCAAGATTAATATAATCATACATGTACATATAATTACATTTTTGTGCATTATCATAATTTAATATACATATAGATGATATTATATCTTAGAAAATAAATATATATATTTATGTATATATATTTCAATATCGTTTACCCCGTCGACGTGTAATTCTCCTTAAAAAATAACGATATTTAGAGTACGCTACTACGGTGTTTAATAAGAATCACCAGGAGAGGAAAGAAAAGAATGAAGAGGAATAAAGTGCTGCGAGGCGGGTTTCGAGTCGCTCGATTTTGCGCCCCTTCCTTTCTCTCTCACTTTCTATCGTGCTCATTTACGCAGCGCACACACCCACACAGAGGTTCACACGTATTTGGGTCGTGGAATAACGCGAAGGGCACAGAATACACGCGCGCTAGCGATCTCTCGAAAAACTTTCTTTCCTCCTTTTGCATACTTTTAGCCCCATTCAATTTCCACCGTTCACTCTCGCTCTCGCACTCTCTTATGCACTCGTTGTCCCTCACCACGTGCCCTTTAGAGCTTTCTTTCACCCTTTCGCTCTCTTTCATTCGCTCGATCGTTCTCCTTGTCACTTTATACGCGATCCCGAGGTGGCCAACGACCCCCAATCCTCTCCACCAGAAAAGAGCAAAATTCTCGTCTAGATAAACATTTTATACAATAAAAGATACGACGTATACTAGAAGTGTCTATTTTTTTAATATTTGAAGTGCGAGTCAAATAAATTAAGAGCGAATAAGGTAGTATATAAATGGATCTCTAAATGGTATTCTCAGTTTTCTTTCCGTGTGTTGTCAAAAGTTGCGACCCTGTTTATCATTAGAATAAAATTTTGCCCGTCTCTGCACACGGGATGTTGATGGTTCCACGGCCGTGGGTTCTCCAATCGAAAGCTGGCGACGTCATCGAATAGTCAATGCAAACCCCAATGCAATAATGATAGTAATGATATTATACATTAATTTCAATTTAATTTAATCTTAAAGTTAAAATAAAAATTAAAATATATATTACACATATGTTCTACAATATATTACAGAGAAACTTAAAGCAACATTTTCTGTGCCGTCACACTACACCTAAACTTTTCATCGCTCACACGTCGAGAGTGATCCCTCGGACGAATTTTGATTATAATCGAATGAGACGCACGCTTCGCGATAACGCTGACACTTAACACACTCTCGTAACAAATATTACCATCATAATAGGGTAGTCACGATGCAGAGTAAGCCGATCATTCCACGGTTCGCGGGATCTACGCGAAGCGACGATAGTAACATTCTTATGAGAGGCAATGCCAGACTGTCCCGAAAGTACCCAATTTCCCTTGCTCCTTTGCGACTATTCCCGGAAATTGTAGCCAGGGAGCTGAAATGCTCAGCGTCCATGACCAACCACTGTATCGCGACGAAAAATTCTGCGTATGAACGAACACGAGGCGGTTGTTAGCGATGGGATCGAGTATTATAGCGTCCAATTCTGACAGAATAGATTCGAATCCTCTGTGAAAATGTTCAGAAAGAAAAGCAGTAAATGTCGCGGGACTCTCCACGCCACTTCTTGGAATTGCTAACTCACAGCGAACCTCAAAGTGAGACAGGATCTATATATTAATATTGATACTTTCAAACATTGATGTACTTGAACTCCATCCCATCCCTAACATCCATCACGAAGGAAACGCTCGCTGATAAGAGCTGTTGGGCCGGCTCAGGCGCTAATTCTTACCTAATTTAGGATCCTACTAAACGATAGAAACAGATTTGACTATCAACAAATTGAACTACACTAGTCTCGATCGTGGAAACTCTTGTAAGGATCACCCATAATTGAACCTTTATGGTTTCATAAAAGTTGACTTGATGCAACTAATTGATGTTCCTTGTCAGTCGTCGACTTTTTCTTCGCGTAACGACAGCTACCAGTAATGAACAGAATGAAATGACTGCTCGAGGCCACTGGGAGCTAAAAATTCGATGTAATAGATATTAAAAGAAACATTGTACAATAATTTTCTAATAATGACCAACAGAGGATCTAATATTTATTTCATAATGAGAAACAAGTTTTTAAAAATTATTCAAATGCATTGTCTCCATCTGTCATCCTGTCACAACCTCTATTCCTTGAAAGTGACCATGAGCGGCCAATTAATTTCGTTCCATCTATCGGCTCGATTCTCTGCTCCTTCCAAGATGTCGCGGCAGGGAATCCTCGAAAGACTTCTCCGTGGAAAATAGGGCCTAAACGCGTACCCTGTGTATCAAAATACACGCGCAGCCGTGAAAATCATCGGAAGGAACACAAGCAGATGACTATGCCTCGTATTTCACGTAAAATAAAGACTGACGGTCTGACACGGTGCACAAGTAAGCGTACACGTAAAATGGGGGGCTCTAGTTGAAAGCAAGCTCACTCAAGCACGATGAGAAATTCGTTTATTAATGAATTATTTACAAAGCGCGGCCGGCCCGGTCGCTCCGTTAGCCGAATAAAAAGCGTGCGCCGTTCGTGAACGCAAAAAATCTCTAGGCAGACAACAATTAGGATCGATGGGAATCGCGGTGGGGAGCGACGCGTAACGTCCCTCTCGATCCAGCAACGATCGATCGATCGAAACGGAACGGATCGTCAAAGATCACATGACTGACCGTGGACGTTCACCGAAACAATCAAAGTAAAGAAATTTCATTGAGTTTTAAGTCGATTCGATACATTTAAAAATTTGAGATATCTAATGTAATTATTTATTCAAAACGTTTTCGATTCCTAATTTAAATTTTACCACAATTATGTTAAGTAATAATTCTTTCTTAAGAATTAAAATCAAAATTGAATGTATTACCACTAAGTTCGAATAGGTTATTTTTCCAATTCGAAAGTTATGGGTTGAAAACGTCTCTAACAAATATTGAGAAGTTGCTTGCATCGACTTCAAATACATTGATTTCATTTATCCCCACAAGCTATATATAATTTTAACTTTAACGAGAATTAAGGTTTCGTTCCGTGTAGGCCTTTTCAAATATTCCTTGACCCCAAGGGAAACGGCGTCGCGACGTCGTCACCCAGCAATCGGCGCGTTTCCCATCGATCGATCAGCGATTTAGTGCACACATATCGAATTAAGAATGTTTTTAATCGCAAAGGTACGCAGGAAGAACGTTCTCTCTCACTCGCTCTCTCTCACGTTAACGTCGAGCTATCCTCCTACAGCATCCACATACGGTTGCTTAACGCATCATCGATCGATTAATTCAAATATTAATTAGCGTCCTTACAAATAATCAGCTCGGATTCCTCTTCGTTCGCGAGCTAAGATCCTTTAGTTTAATCTTGGCTTTTTCCTTTGTACAACGAACAGATACGGTAAAGTAACGTTAAAATTAAAGAACAATGCGGTAAAATGGTACTTACAATATTTAATCATAGAGTAGCGATATTAATAATATATATATATATATAAAGGTTGTAATCAAGTCTCTCCGCGCGGAGTAAATAATTTCTGTAAAAATTCTGCGTGAACCCATCCTAAACAAAACGCGTTGCACCCTTCTACTCGTCGTTTTCTTGTTTCTCTTTGTAGAATCTCTCTCGTTTTCGAAGCAACAGCCAACATTTGCCAATGTTTGCAAAGAAACGACAGTTGCACGTTCCGCAAGCAAATATTTAATATTCGTTGATGTGATAATCAAATCTTAGAAGAAACGTGGCTGTGAAAAAATATTGTGTATTTTGTACATTAATCGTGAATCGCTTACTATATTCGTTTCACCATACATTGCAGAGGATAAAATAATTGTTAGATGAGAAGATGGCCATGTCAAAAATATTTCTGACTAAAGTTTTCTTATGATGTCGACGAATACTAAATATTTGCTTGCAAGAACGATGTCTTTCGCGTTTTATCGTGTTTTTTTTTCGATGCTTCTTCGCGTTTCTTATTCACACATGCATCCAGCACATCACACGTCGCGGGTCTTTCAGCTTCTTTGTACATCTTTGTTGTTCGTGCGCGTGCACGCAGTCGCGAGCTTTCTCTCATACGCGAGTTCCTCTGGCTCCGATTCGTTCCTCCCCCGCGACGTCATTGTTCACCAGAGACGGGCAAAATCTTCAAGTAAGCATTTCAAGAGTAAAGGAACACTTCTTTGATCTCTAAAAATCAATTTATTCGAATCAAATTTTAACAAGCTGATGCCTTTTCTCAATTCTAATAAATCGACTTCTGTTCTTGTCGCATTAATTACGTTTCCTTAACCTTGTGGTATCTAAAAAAACTTTTACTTTTTCAAAGGAGTTGTCCAATTAAAAAAATCAAAGTAGCGTATTCTCAATGATCCTCTATCGTTCGAATAAAACTTGCCCGTCTCTGCTGTCCAATCTCGACGCGAAGTCGGAAACGAAGCGAAGAATCCGAGAAATAGAAGAAGAAGAAAGGAAGGACGAGACGCTGATTGGCTGATTCGTCCCGTTGGCTGGTGCCCAATGACAGGCTCGTAGGATTGGATAGGACGAGGATGTTAGTATCATTGGATGCTCGATGTTATCCTTCAATATTGATTCGAATGGTTTACAGAAGGTGCCACGTTTGGAATTTTGCTTGGACATCGCGGAGACTGTCTACCTTGGAAGAATGTGAAAATACTAAATCAGCAACCAGCTCGGAGATTGTGACTTCTCGTACGAATACTATTTTAAGCTATCAATCATCAATCTAGTTTCAGGAATCTCTTAATAAACATTTTCAGTAAACAGGTGATTCACCGATTAACGATGCCAAAAAAAAAATTAATTCCTCACGAAACCCATGAAAAATAATTCTCGAAGTGCAGAGGATTAAGCTCGCTACCCAATCTGAACGTTCAGGACCAATCGTCAAAAGTTTAAGGACATCTCCGTGCAATAAAATGGCGTTTGTCAAAGGACAGCGTGGGAACGCGAAATAGCGACCTGTCGATACCAAGGGTACCCTCGACAGGTGTTCCCCAGGTATCTCTCTGAAATAAATCTGGAGGTGTTCGATCTTTCTTCCAGGGCATTTGGAAGAGCAGAAGCGGCTCGTTGCTCTCTGGTGCTCCCTTGTAGCAGAAAATTATAGGATCTCGTGTCGAAGGATTTCGAGGCATCCGCTCGTTATTCCTCCGCGTGTTCGTGCCGTCGCCCTATTCGTCTTTTGTCGGTTCGAATCTCGCGTGTTTCTTCGAGATGATCGTACGAGTAGGCCTGCGTACGCGTAAAGTGTAATTAGGCGTTGATTCCAGAGCGAGAACGCGCCTTTCTTCGGTGGGAGACATATTTCTTTCACTTTTTCACGACCTGCTCGTCTCTTCCATGGGCTTTCCTTCCACCTAACTACTATCAGTAATCCTAACGGAGTACTCTAATATACATTTACATTTACATTAATATTTATATTTATATATATATATTTATATTTATATTTATATTTATATTTATATTTATAATAATAGCCGATACAAATATCACATGTGATCACCTACTAGACTCGTTGCACGAGCTCGCTACTCCGTTGTACAAAATGTCGAGTCTTCGGAGAATTTGAAATCAGCGTAAAGTGTCTCCGACCTTCGATAGTCGCAATTGTGTAAATTAGTCCCGATATTACTGGAAGGATGTCGTTTCTATTTTTCTGTTTCCGTCTTGCCGCACTTTTCCGTGCTCTCTTTCGATAGTCGTCGAGGTACAGGTTCTCTAGTAATCGTATACAATACTGTCTCGATGATGAATAGCTTCTGGTCGCGTTGCTCGATCGAACCTCGCCCAAATTTTTATTTTAGAGCCCACTCTAGCGACGGGCTATCTTGATACTCGCAGGCTTACATCGTGGGCTGATGCATGACTGCCATTTTACTTTTAACAACAGAATTTTGTTCTAAAAAGAATAATTTACTGGGTTATGTATCATTTGATAGGTGTATTATGTATTTTGTGGTTTTCTGGAGATTCGAATTGAATGACGAGGAATCTTAGTCATATATTCAGCGAAGTAAGCATAGTTGAGGTGTGTTTTGTTTAAACACTTCGACTTTTAATTATAAGTGTAAATGGTTCGCCTTTTATATAAAGCACGAAGAACTAAATAAAATATAATGAACAAGTTATCAAACAATACCACATGGGCAAACTATTTTTGTCAAAAGAAAATTCTGTTAGAAATAAAATGCCACGATCTTTTACATCGACCTACGGGATACAAGGGCGGACATTCTCGCGGAGGAGGTTGGGGATGGCTCGACACAAACCCTGCGTCAACTTTCGCTGGACAGCCCCAAGAAGAGCGGTGTCGAGGGATGTTTTCTTGACGAAGGGATCGATAGCCTCGAAGGTTGTCCTTCGTGGCCGAGAACGACGAATTTCGAGCCCCTTTTTTCGAAAAGACATCCATAGACCCTGAATAATAAATTAGGGAATATCGCGATGGTTCATGATCATAGTAACCAATCGTTCAGGGCTCTGGATAGGGGTGTTGGACCACCCTAGGAAGAGTATAAATTTCATGTATGGCTTTCAAATATAATGTAGCAACCCTCTATTATGCAATGTGTCTAATTAAGAAAGTAACCGTTGTAAAGTTCATTAAGAAAATTTTGAAAGATTTACTCATAATAATTCTTTTATAGACATATTTCAAAAATTAACTAGGATATTATGTGATCTACGAATATACGTATAAGCAAAGAATGAGTCCTGTTTCGAAAGGTAAAATAAAATTCACACACAGTAGAGGGTTAACCAGGTCAACTCAATATTCAGAACACGTCGCACATTTTGACACTGTTCCACCAATGCGCGCTTCATTTGCTTACACTTACATGAAATTTAAAATCGTCAGCACGCATATGTAACACGTGGCAGCTAGTTTGTTAATTACGTCAAACGTTTTATCGTTCACCTCGGTGAAAAATCGAGGATATGACAGACGCGCTGTTAATAAGTATAAGAAGAAGAAGTAGTAGAAGAAGAAGAAATTACGTCGAGAGAAAGGAGCGACGGCTGCGCAAGCGCATTCTTCGTTTATTATAATAATATTCCATGGCGGCAAAAAAAGCTGCGATTACAAGACTCTCCTTACGCTCAATCTCGTTCTCTCCGGCTTTCAAGCACGCGCACCAATGTTTGTTTTCATCGTTCCGCATTGTCGTAATACAAAATACTCGCTTAAAGTTTCTCCGCGTCTTTTAGCGCGCAGGATCACACGTAATAAATCACATTATCATAATACGTTAATATTCACAATTATACAAATAGAGATGTATACACAACGAGGTACAGAATTCCAGAAAAATTATCACACTCTCGCTTCCATTCGCACAGCAACCCGATCTCTTTTCCTACTCTCAACAGTCTCATCCTTTCCCACGAATCACACGAAACCGACCACTCGTTCGCGCTCAGAGCTGGGCAAAATTTTATTCGAACGGTAGACAAATAAAAACGTTCATTCGACCGAATAATCGTCTAGAAGTTTACACTCGTGCAACATGAAATATAATTCGACTTGATCATTTCTATCGAACAAATAACGAATCGAACAATGTTTCAGCTTTAATACGTTACTCGAAATTTCGCCCAGTCTCTGCTCGTAAGTTCCCAGTCGCACTCCATTCGCGTAATGTAATTATACTATACCTAAAACACACCGTTCGTTTTACGTACGAGAAGAAACGTCAATAATCGATAGTTAATCGTGGCTAAAACATAGAGCGCTGTCGCATGCCTGTATAAAATCCCTAAAAATACTATATACCCTACCAATGAATTGTGTTGGATGACAATAGTGACTATGCGGTGACTGTTGGCTGGTTTTCCATTTTCTAGATCGATTTCGGACGGCCAGCCTCATTCGAACCACCCCACGGACCCATTGGAAATTAAACAGTCTGCAGGGGCGGGTGTCGGTGGTCTCGCTGCGACCGCCTCGAAGATCGAGTCACGTGCCGAAATCGTTCGGTTCCATTTTTGTTAGGCCTCGAGGTAGACCGACGACATGGCGATTCGTTGACGTCGAATCGTCGTCTCGGTTCTCGTGCACCTCGTGAAAAGCGAGTTTCTAACGGAATGCATTGTTTGCCTCTCTCCCCAACTCCAATTTACCCTCCCAAATCCTTCTCCCCCGTTGGTCGCGATCGAATTCATTTCGTCTTTCCTCCAATCGTCGGATTCCTTTCACCGTTGTCCCTCTTCTCCCCGTTTTCACCCTGCGTCCTCGTCGTCCCAGACGCGCATAAATACGGGAGCAGCGGCGCCCGATTAAATGAGAAACATCGGCACTGGAAATTCTCAATTAGTCGGGTTTGGTCGCGAATTGATTCCAGGAATCGACCATCCGACGTTGAGAGTCAGAGCAGTACTGCAATCGACTCATATTATTCTGTGCTCGGGTACCGAACTTCAAAGCGGTGCCTCGCGCGGTCTGCCGTGGCAGTCGCAAAAGTAAAATAGATTGCCATTGCTACGTTATTTACTCGCGATGTTCTGTCGTATCTAAAATGATGATCAGAGCGATGCCAATATCAAACAATTTTAACTATTTAATATTCTTACGAAGCTTTTAGTAATTATAATAATACAATAATGTGCCTACATTGCTTTTACGATACATTCACATTGAAGGTTCCTGTTAAAAAAATTGTCCAGTTTCATTTTCTATGAAAAGCCTCTACCAACTCGTTGGTGCCGCTTTCACAAAACAACAATAAGCAATAGAAAAGTTTTTTGTTTGCATCAGTGGCTGTCGCATCCACACGCGTGTAGCACCGCTTTGTAGTTCGACCATGTCTTGCTAGCAACGCTGCGGGTTGCTCGAGTCGAGGAAACAGAAACAGTGGGGTAGATAATCTTTTTTTCATATATCCGAAATTTTCTCATTTAATCAAGCACAACCGTATACAGCTGCGTACGAATGGCGATCCTCGTTTGAATTTATTTTTCTCGAGCGTGTGGCCACGCTTTCTGCTGTATACGTATGCATACGTATGTGTTGTCGAAAGATTCGCGTCGGTGTGTTGTACAGTGAAAATAACACAATGTACAGTGAGAATAAACGAATTTACCCCACGGCTTGTGATTCTTTTGGCTTCATTTTATTCTTCCAAGTGTTTCCCTTATATGCGTGGCATGTGTGTGTGTGTGTGTTTCTGTTGATGTGTGCATCGTGTGAGATGAAATAGAGACACGGAGAAGGACGGACGCCTCTTAATACACTGCGCCCTCGTGGTTTTGTTTGTTCTTTGTTTTACTTAACTCGTTGCACGATTTTTATAAGTCTTTAAATGCCAAAGGTCACTTTTTAAAAATATAGGTGTCTCTCGACTTTGTTTACTTTGTTTCTCTCTCCCTCTCTCTCTCTCTTTCTCTCTCTCTCTTCCTCTAAAATGTCACACTCTCTCTCCACTTTTTCGTCACCGTGCGTTCACCTACAGCGCCCCTCACACGTTCCTCATTTCGTTCTTCCGTGTGCTTCCGTCTCCTCTTCTCGTTTTCAATTCTACTATCTTTCGCTTGTATTCTCACTCAAACTTTATCACACAGAACCTGACAGAGCCTACGGTAGCGGAGATGGACAAAATTATTGTACTTCAACTAGACACAAATTTCGGGTAACAAATAAAACTGCTACTCGCTGAATAAAAATTAGAATTTCAGTTAGAATATTATATAAATACAAATGTGGGTGTTCAATCGAACAAATCGATGTGCGTTTAGATCACTCGTCATCTATTATTCGAATACAATTTTGCCCATCCCCTGTACGGTGGTGCTCCGATCAGTTTCCCTTTCGTTAGTTAGTTAAATCTTTTCTAACGATGATATTTCCGAAAAATAACAGTTCATAGTGCATCAAATTTCCTACCCCTATTCTGGTGCGATGCAAGGCTCGCGGACAATGGAAATCTGTTTTAACCAACCAGGGAAAAATAAATTCTCCCTCGATGTAAGCGATTGGAATCGTTTCAAATGTGTAAAAGAAGAACAATTTTTGTGGAAATAATTTCGTGATAAACACATGTTCTTCGAGTACTTTTCGACCCCTTTCGTGCTCGCACCTAGATACAATGAATATTATTTTTTTCTTTCGATGCACATTAGTCTATTTTATGGCACAAGTTATAAAATTGAGAAAATAAAGATGAAGTAAGATATAATAATTGTATTGATCCGCTAACTTTCGAGGTTGTACAATTATCTCGTGAATGAGACAGAAGTAAATAATAATTAATTCGATAAAGTAAAAGCTCACAGTTGCTACTATAACATAAATTATGTGCATTGAAAAAACGATATGATGGCACGAAGGGATTAAGAAAGTATGGTACAGTACTCGAAAGCCTCCAATGGCCAACGACGATCACCTTGCACCGCTCTAATTGTTAATTAGCTTAACACCCTCGGCTCCCACGCCCCTGACAATACATCAGCAACGAATATCCACTTCCGTTTGTGAAATCTAACCGGCTACTGAAATGCCGTAAGGTATACTCTCCAGAAGCTCAATTCCTCTCTTCATCCCTCCTCACGACCTCTGCGTAACTAGATCGTTTCCCCGTCAGAATTCTGTACAATTTCGCAAAATTCGACGACGACAGCAATCCACTATTTCCACCTCCACCCCCCATTCCCTACCATTTCGTACAATACTCCCTCATCGTCCTTCATTTTGCGAAGTTATGCTGATCGCGTTTCGTTTCTTCCTTCCTGTCGTTTCTCTTTTCCTCCTGGTCCATCCTCTCGCTCACTCATTCGCTCATTCGCTCGTTCGCTCTTCCTTACACGCACACGCTATCTTTCTCGCTAACCACTTAAAGTCCTGTAATTTACAGTTACTATACAACGTGACTGAAAATAGCTTAGACCACAGTAATACAATTACAATCGTGCCGCGCGTCCCGTGTTATCCGTCGGGCTACGAACGCGTCTGTCGTTCGTTCCTTACCCCCCCCCCCCCTTCCCCCCATAGTTTCGTTTTCTCCTCTATATGTATACGTTTTTAAACATTTTTTGTTCTTCTCCCCCAACTTAATCGTTTCCCTTACGTTCCGGAATATTCGTAGTATCTTTGCTCCTCACCGTTCACCTCGACCTTATTGTACGGGAGTATCATAAAACACTTATGTCCACTTATCGTACAACGATACAGCTTCTTTCTAAAAGGTTCCTTAGAGTTTTTCTTAGGTACTTACACCTCTATCTATGTATATCCACCTATCTATATTTATAGACTTTTTTTTTTTATATATAATAACTCTTTTTTTCAACACCACCCGATGCCCCCCCAACCCACCCCTCCCCAAAACCCCTTTTCGTTCTCCTTTCCTCTCTCCGTTGATCTATTTTGTCTGCCTATCTAAGGTGTCTATCTAACGGTCTAGCTATCCATCTATCTATCTAAACTTCTAACTACCATTTATTAGTTCTTAAGGTGTCCGCTCTCTCGCTCTATTACCCGCTGCTTAATTACACGTGCATCTGTCGCTCCTGTTTCGTCTGCTTTTTTTTTTTTTTATTTCGCGTCTCTCGGAGTTCGCAACAATGCACTCGCATTCACTTTCGTTCGAACGTTCGTCAAACATACGGGGCGAGTCGATAATTATCGCCATCTGAAGTAGGTTTGATATTTATCGATCAAGGGAAAAATTGTTTTGTTATAAAATATGTCGTGTTCGACGGGGCTCATCGTATGATCCTGCATATATTTTTTTTAGTATTTTGCATATTAATGCAAGCGTGCATTATTTGCATGAATTTTTGTATTCGAAAGGATTGCAAACTATACTACACTAGTAGTGGTTAACATTTATTGGCAATCGTTAAAGACAAGTTACTGTGCTCTGAACTAATAGAATCTGACTACTCAAAAAAAAATTTGCAGCTTTCGTTCCATGTGCCTCTCATCAAATACAACATATATTATACGAACAAGATTTTCTAAAAGTCAATAAACACCAAGTTACTTCAGACCACAATAGTTATTGAATCACTCTATATATTTTATATATGTGTATGTATATAATATATCTACAGGGTTTTGGTTGCCAAGATGAAAATGCACGAAACGCTCGTCGCCCAATCCCGAATCGCTCGTCAACTCGACCTTTCGCCGCGATCCAGCGACGACCAAAGACGAGCAAAATTTCATTCGAATAACGGATGACGAATAAAACCAATATACATCAATTTATTCGTGACGTTTGCTCGATCGGACAGCGAAATTTTCATTCAAATATATTTCATTTCATAATAGAAACTCTAATTGTTATTCTACGAGTAACGAATAAGAAATTATCTTTTATTCGTTATTCGACATTTTATCTAGATGGAAATTTTGTATGTCTCTGACGACAAACGTCGTTTTCGTGTTTGCGTTTCACCTCGTCTACCAGAAGCGAAGAAACGGAAAGAAATATAGAGAAAAAAGAGTGGTCGGAGCCAGGACCGGATTAAGGCATTGAGGATTTCAGGGGCTACAGTCCAGAGACTCTGAAAAATTAATGGAATTGTTTCCATGCTGTAATGTTGAAGGTAGCTTTGAATTGAAGCTTTATGTTACATTTGAATTGTTACATTTATGAGTATTGTTTTCTTTCTTGAAGACAAAATGGAACATTCGGGTATTATGAACAGAGATTGAGAACTTGTTCCTGGAACTGGTCAAACTGAAACGGACCACTCGAGTCGATAGGTCGCGCGAACTGAAGAAACAGTGGTTGAGGTGATTGTATTTCAAGAAATTTCAATTGATGTTGATCTTGCATAAAAAAAATCAGTTTTTACCTTGACCTCTTTCCTACATTTAGCAAAATTTGACCGAGACCCAAAATAGAGTGGTGACTATAATACTTTCTGAATATTTTGTGACTATTTATGCAACCATATGATACATTCCATTCGTAACCTGCAATTCTAAATAAATAATTGTGAATTTCAAAACTCATTAATCACAACTACATGTACCCCAACACTACTGGGTTCCCCGCAGTGTCAGCAGCCCTCATGGTTCCACAAAATCTTAATCCAGCGCTGGTCGGGACGTTCTCGCGGAAACGCCGCACGATACTCGCAATATATGGCTATCAAAAAGACATCTGGCTTTCACTCGCATACACTCTCGCGCTCTCTCGCTCTTTCGTAATCCTCGTTTATCCTAAATCTTGTAAATGCTGCGTATATATATTTACTTTATTTATAATTATCCGTGAACATGGTAACAAATAATGAAACACTGACAAAAATTGCACAATATACAAACTTAGTGTTCTGCTCTCACCTTGTCGCTTCTCCCGCGGATTCGTCTGTGTTCGTTGGAACCACCGCCCTCGAACTTTCTCCCTCCCACGTGTAATCAACTTTTTCTCTCTTTCTCTCTCTTGGAACACATTCGCGCGAGGAAAAAAAAACAGAACACTCGCATGCACGCGCCCCTAGACGCACCCCCTTTCACGTGCAGACACTGAATTAACGCGCGCGCGCGCGCACGCACACATACACACGCAGCCACACGGTCTCGCGCCCACGCCGCGTCAACGACACTCTCGTCAGTCAGGCTTACTTAGTAGGTACGGTATCGTTTACGTTCTACGTGCGTTATCAGTTAATTTATTTGGCCACTGAACATTTAAAATTTAGTTTCATTTCTCTTATCTTTCGTTTTGCGTACGCCGACCTCGTCCTCATCAGGTAAGATTAGTCTCCTTAAGCGGTAGAACGCCTACACGCCTCCCCCCCTCCCTCCCCCGCCCGTCCACGCACATTACGATCACCACTCGCATCTCGGTATTATCGTTATCATTATTACTATATTACTACTCTATTTTGTTCTCCACTCGTTCGATGAGCGACCCCCGCCGTTCTTCGTTCTCATCTGACGCTTCCAACGGTTAACCCCAATTCGCCGTGATCTCGTCGCGCGACTCCACGTTCCCGTCGATCGGTCGAAGATCGACGATCAGCGAACGCGACTCCTCGGGAAGCTGGCGTCCCTTGGACACGGATACGGGCGAAATTTCATCTCGATAAATTGGGATAACGAATAGAAGCAATCCGCAGCGATTCATTCGTGATTCGTATAATTCCTTCGAATCGAATTTCTCCATTTTGAAATATTTTATTCTATAGTATCCAATTTGAATTTGATTTTTTACGAGTAAATGGCGCGAGCAATCGCGTGACTCTTATTCGTTACACGAAGCTTCTTCGGAATTCTGCCCGTCCGTGACCTGGAACACGGTGCCGTCGCGACGCTCGCCGCCTGGCCTCCGTTCGCTCGCGCGAACGCTACAGCGGGGTGGCGCGCCCTTGGTCGGGGGGCTGAGCCTGACGCGTGGAAACGGTTCTCTAAAGCTTTGTGCGGAATGTTGCCCGTTTATTTTGTCCCTTATGTATAATATATATATTGTTTCGGTGAGTAAGACGAGAATATTAAAAAATATATATATATTTCATTTATTTCTGTTGAGCCTCCGACGTGAATCTTCCCCCCCGCTTAGGGCGCGACACCGCTTCGTCGCTGCGCGAACGTGCGCGCGATTGAACGAACGGGAGAACGTCGCCTAAGAAAGCAATCGTACAAAAGTACAAAGTCAGATTCCGTTTTTTCGTTTTTTTTTTTCTGTGTGTTTGTTAAAAACCATTGGACACGCGCGCCACTAGCGAAAGAATCCCCGTTTCATCAGACGATTTCCTGAGCGAGAAAGTCTTGCCACCATTTGCCACAGTCGGACAATGATTACTCTCCTAACAATCACTCGGAATCGGATTAATCGGTAACCGTAAACTGCACATGTAACCTGCAATCATAAATAATTAATTTGTAATTGTTTAGAGCTAATCGTGTCTGATTGTTGTCGTGCATTATCGATCACGATTAGCAATTATTCGTTAAAACGTGATTATCATCGAGATTGCCGAGTAACTGTAATCGTGGAATACAATTTTGTCCAAGACTGTGACCAAAAGTGGCTCTTTCTTTCTCGAGAATCGCTCGTGAACGTATCTGTGGTAAAGCGGTCGAATCTACGAAATTTTTCTCAAAACGACCTGCTGGGAAACTAGGCGTAATAGAAAGAGGGGGGGGGGGTGATTGGGAGAAGCTGAGCCTCGCTATGTAATTCGCACTGTAAATTCGGGATTAGCGCGCGACACGGTAAACTTTGCTTCCGTCGAAACTGGCCGAAATCACGTATTCAATTACGGCTCGTCCCGCTTCTGCACTCCCCTCGTAACCCTCTCGCACCCCCGTCCTGTTGTTCCAGGCCTCCACGAAACACAATTTCGATTATTGCAGCCTCTGTCGAAAGATCGAAGCTCGAACGCGCCGTGCACGTTTTCGAGCCGCGAACAGCTTTCCTGCGAGCCTCTGTTCGCCAGAGATAGAGTGGAGGAAAGATTGTGTACAATAGGAATGTTTGATTAAAAAAAAAAGTTAATTTTGTTCTTGAAACAGATTTAAAAGCCATTAGTTGGATACTGTTATATTGGAATTGTATATTTGCATTGAAAATATTATATGCAAAAGTTGATCAGGAATTAAGTGTCAATTTAGCTATCGTTTAATAGCTATTTTGTTCAATAGGGGTGAATTAGAAAATAGTAAATCATTTGGTAGGTACTGTCTGAGGAGAATGCTGAATCATTTATTGCGTGAATTTTATTTGAACTTTCAAGAGGGAAATCATTCATCTAAACTTGTAGAAATATTAAGTATTCTCATAAAAAAGTCATTGCTTTTGTACGTATTTCTACATACTTTGAATGGAATTTGAGGACACTGTGCAGTAGACTAGTGTTTTCCACTACTGGATCACGACCCTTAGAAATTATTAACTATAAATATTGTATAAGAAACATTTTTTATTCTATAAATCTTGAATATAAATATTCTCTGTCATTTCATCTTTCAATAATTATTTAACAATATTCAATAAATCCAACAAAAATGCTTTCTTTTGTCGCAAAAAGAAAGAACGAAATTCACGCGTAGCTCGAAGAAAAGGAAAACGAAATTCCGCGCACGAAGGGAGGCTGAAAAACTGAGCATTGATTCTTGATTTAAAAAATCGATGCATGCCATGACATAACATCCCTAGTGTACACGCGCGTGAATGTGTCTGAGAGAAAAGTGAGTGAGACAGAGGAATATAACGTTTGGCACCGACAGACAGCATTATTGTCCTCGCGAACCGGGACTCCTCGACTTTCGTTCGAACGCGTCGCGACGCCTTCGACGCGACGTCGCGTCAGAGATCGCTTTCGATGTTTTCGATCCACGTTTTCGACATGCCACTGCGCTCAGTTTCGAAAATTCGACCGTTTTACGGGAGGCAGACGGCTTACAAGTCCCGGGCACCGTTGTCGCGGGAACGACTCAGTTTTATTTGAGACAGAGATGGACAGAATCTTATTCAGATGACAAATAAAAGCTCTGTGTAACAATTTATTCAAAAGATGTATTCAATTAAACTGGCACTTGCTAGAATAAGCGTCTATTCATTGGACTGGGTTTGTAAAGAAATTATTCATTATATCAAAATTATTCGAGCATGATTCTACTTGTTCATGACGAATACTTTGATTCAAGTTTTCATTGAACGAATAATGAAAAGGTGTTCATCTTTTATGCATTACTCGACATTTTATTTGAATAATAGGAGATGAATAACCACTCAGTGCAGAGACTTATTCGTAGGGTCCACTCGATGGAACAATTATTCAAACAAGATCCTATTCATGACAATAATTTTAATTGGATTTTCTGTTCGGCAAATAATCCATTAAATATCTTTTATTTCGAAATTCATCTGGAGAAGAATTTTGCCCATCTCTCGTTAGCAGCTTGCTCTCATCCCCATCTCCTACACCAGTTATCTGAGATATCTGAAAATCCTCGACGGTGTAGCTGTGATCTTAGAATTTAATGAATTGGCAGTGATTTCGGTCTCGATCGAGACTCCTCGCGCTGGTTTCCAGCTACTCGCGTCCCGGGAGGCCCCGACTGATCGGCTACGATCTCTGCGCGATCGTCATCGACTCGGTCCTGTCTCGATCGCTCTCTTATCGCGCAGAGAATACCCTCGAGCATTTTTCCAGCTTCGTCGCAGGAGCTTCTCCGCCGTTGCGACCAGATCTGCCTCGAAGGGAACGGTGAAGAGCACGCGTTAACCGATCGCGATTTCCCATCCCACCGATATATACTCTCGATCAGAGACGGGCAAAATTCCCTTTACAAACAACGAATAAAACAAATAACAATTTACTCGCGACGTTTTCAAATTTTCGTTTGCTCACCGCGCAATATAATATCTCTATAATTCGAATTCTAATTTTGATTCAACCCTCTGACTGGTACACTCAGAAAGTACTCGATCGACCAGGGTGATTTGTACCTATCCAACGCGGGAAAGAGCCTTCCACGCACAGTCTTATCGAAGGGTTAATTTATTTATTCGTTATTCATGATTTTTATCTAGACAAGAGTTCTGCCCATCTCTGGCCCGAACAACGCAGCTACGGATTCGATCTTCGACCAGTTCCTATCACTCGAGAGAACGCGACTGCCACCGGAAGTGGACGTTTTCCGGTTGGCCTGATCCTCGATTCCCGTTAGAGACGCCACGTTGGACGTCGAGACGATCGTCGCCATGACGAGTCCGCACGATCGCGTGCCAGTGGACGTCGAGTCGAGGTTCGATGAATCGTCGAGGGTATGTCCGTGGAAGAAATGGTGTCACGAGGAGTCGAGGCTCGGTGATCGTCCTCGTGAACCCTTTGGGGTAGGAAGGAGCCTCGCGCGTCGGTCCTGGACAGCTACGCGCGTGGAGGACCGCTCGCGGGAACGATCGATTACACGTGTCTCTTCATGTGGAGGGCTAGGTGATCGCTGCGGGAGAAGCATCGGTCGCAATGCCGACACTTGAACGGTTTCGCGCCGGTGTGCTTGCGATAGTGGCGCGTCAGCTCGTCCGAGCGAGCGAATCGCCACTCGCAGCCCTCCCAGCTGCACTTGTACGGCTTCTCTCCTGGAACAGAATGAAATCGAGACGTCAGACCGTGTTGATTCCTTCTTTTTTTTTTAATGAATTCGACGTGTCTCGAGGTCGGAGTCCTGTGGGTTAAGCGATACTTGAGAATCATTTTGTGGTAAGTGCTCGGGCAAGTGTACGTGTCGATATTTGTATCAGGAGATGCTAGGGGCTTTTGGTATTTTTTGTGCATGTTGTGACTGACGCATTTATGGTTACTTGTCACGAGGAAAAGTTTAAATTCTTATAAGAATCAGGAAAAATTCAAGTTACTCGCTGAATCTTACAAGGGTCGATCTATTGTCCAAGTAATCCTTACCACTCCAAATATTTTGATTTCGGTACATTTTTGTCGAGGCTCACTCGATATAGGATCGCAAATGGTCAAGATTCTATAGTCTGGAGGGTCTACGAGGAATGTGTCTCTACGTAACTACGCCTCACCAAATTTGCACACATTTTATTTTTTAACTATCCAGTACATAAATTCGTTTTCAAGAATCATCACAATCCCACCCCGCCACGAGGATTATTCGACGAAAGGAACGACGAACGAAAATTGTTCTTCGACGGCGCCGATCGCTAATGAACTGGGCGAAAAGCAGCGGGGGTGGTGCTTAGTGCTATCGCCGTTGGTAGTCTAATAAACTTTATGAACGCCAACGCCATGACTGGCCGATATTCCGCGACACAATGAACAGGCGGTCGCCGGGCGCGGCGAAAGGGGTTTTATTGTTCAGAACACGCGCGTCTACCCCTAAAATTACTAAAACGAAAGGGGTGCATATAAAATTCTCCCGTCTCCGAGATGGCGGATCGACGATAAACCGCGGCGGGCTAAAGTCGAGGTAGATTCCTCGAGCATCACGTGTGCGCCCGGCACCACGGACACGGCCAGCAGGGGGATGAGAGAGGGGTGGAGAACGGGTGGTGGAACATTATTAACCCGTTAATAATCTATTCGGTAATGCGTAAAGTGACTGACGCTGATGAGCTCCCGGTACGGAGCAGAAAATGCAGGGTTACCACCTGTGGCGCTGTACCATTCAGGTTAAAGGGTTTCCACCCTGTAAGGGTTTATAAAAGGAAATCGACGAAGGAGTGGGATGTTTAGACTGTGCTTATAAAATTATACTGGAGAATTCGTGCAACTTCTGTTCAATTTTGCAAGATACACGCATCGTACACAATTTTTTCAATTAAATTTTGCGTGGTATTGTTAAAGCGTGTTGAAAACTGGATTTCTATTCGTTAATTCAAAGTGATCTTCGAATGAAAATAAATTGAGATTGAGAAGAAATTATACATAATTAATATTGAAAGATTGAAGAAAACAGATATTGGTTCTTGCCCACGAAGAACTGCAGCATACATGTAGCTTCAGCCCGCGTCACGAGGCGAAGATTGATGGTTTCCCCGTCATTATAAATCGATTTCCCGGTTACAAAAATTCTAGAACCCTGCTAAGTATCCAACAAAACCACGTATAAACTTTGGCCAAGGTCCCCCTTCCATTTCACCCCCTCAAAAAATTCCCAATTACTTCCCAATTCAGCGAAGCGCGAGAGAAGAATTCTTAACAAAGTGGTAGACCTTGCACCATAGAGGGAGTAGACGAAGAGGAATGGGAACGTCAGGCGAGAGAGTTGATACTCTGAAATCCCCCGAGCGAAATACGACTTGAAATGTCAGGGTGAAGTGTCTCGGATCCCCGATCCGATTTTCGAGTAAATAAAACGTCGCTCAAAATGGAAGTCGGAGGCCGAGAAGTCACGACGCGACCTCAGAATTTCCCATTAAGGTCGAGGAAAAACTTCACGAGCCTGTCTTCGTGGATGTAACGGCACTCGAATACTTCAGGACAGCTCGTGAAACCAAGAGAGCTCGAAGTCTTCGAGAATTGTACTTAAAGGATGACTGACACTTCATCGAAGCGGTTTCAAAGAAGAGGAATTGGAAATATTTCCCATGGTAAGCTAGAACGATCGCGCAGACATATTGGGTGCTGCGATCGAGGGGGATACACCGTGTTCTTTCATAAAAAACGGACATAAAAGGGAAGCCTAATGACAGCCACGAAGATACGGCGATATAAACGCGCGTATAAAACTGCGGTATAAAACGTTTGACATCTACATCGCCTAGCTCTAAACTTGATGAATTAAAAAGAAGAGAAAGGAAGGACAAGAGGGGACTGGGCTCTTCCGAGCGACTGGCATTCGCGCAAAGTGGTGTTTTTATTGTCGCGTGCGCTGTTCGCAGAAGGGAACGGTGGATGGGGACGCGTCGCGAGTAATTCAGACGCGGTAATATCTCAGCTGTGTAACGTGCTGCGAACACGTCGTGCTGATCCTAACGAAATTTGCACAAACGATTATTCTCTTCTGTTATGATCGTTATTGCCGTTTTTATTGTTACGGGTGTGTCTACTTGCGGATACTTGTGACGACCGGGGGCAATGTTAACGAGGAGACAGCGCTAAACGCGTGAATTAGAAAAATTAATGTCCTAATTACATATCATTAACCCTTTCAGACCTGAATTATTTATTTTTCTCGTACTAATATAATTTAGTTTTTAGGGTTGACTTTCTCTGAAATCAGTATGGAAAATTTGTTTTTAATCCTAATAGTGTAGTTTTAAGTATAGTAGTCAGGTCCGAAAGGGTTAAAAGGTTTCTCTACTTGTCTTATCACTTTAATTTGTCGAATTTATGTAAATTTTTTTTTCCTGTAGGAGGTTCAAAATTTGCGATTTCGTCAACCTCAACAGACTAGTGTACAATAAAAATCATTCCACATCCCTTAACACACCTATCCTTGAGAATCCTAGATCAGTTCCTCCTAATGAATTGGCTCGAAGGATCATTCCTCTCCATGGTTCGCGAGAAGACAGCCAGAGTTACGACTGACGTTCTCTTAACCGAGGGTCGGAGGGGGTGAGAAAAATGTATACCCCTTCAGCCTCGCCGCGGAGTTGTTCCAAGAAAGTTCGTCTTTTCCAACGGGTTCCGTCTTTCATCGAGAAGAGGTCGAAGGAGGTGACGGCGACAAATCCAGCCCGGACGTGGCGACGCATAACCAAATCTAATCCCTCGTGCCATCCATCCCCTGCCACCCCGTCCAACCCCTCGTGTCACGCAGTGGCTCCTTCTCAGAGACACCCGAAGCCGTAGCGGAAGCCGCGACTTTTCCCTGGAAAATACGGCGCGCACGTACCCCTACACCTAGCGCGTTCGCGTTCAACCCTCTCCTGAGGGTGAAGTGCACCCACCCCTACCGTGTACGGACATCAGCCTGAGAAATGGCAGCACGGATGAGCGTCATCTTCGCCCTTCGCTGAAATTGCCGCCTCTCGCGGTGGAGAAGCGGAATTCCTCGAACGATAAGGATAAACCGCCTCCACTCGCCCCGTAGGACTCGAATATATTACCGGGGGGTTGCACGACGGAAGGAAGAATTGTTGTTGAGTGCGCGGCGTATCGAAGACACGCTTCCAGCGCAGACTAAAATCGAGTTTCGCGGAGACGACGATGCGCGACGCGTTCGAAGCGCGCTCATTGTCATTCTGGAAACATGGCTCACTTTAGGGGATGGGTTCGTGCGTCGTTTTTGGACAGTCGCGATGACGCTACCGACGATTATGCGCGCATTAGCGAAACTGCGCTCGTGACTCGCAGGAGTGTGCAGTTTTTGTTAAACGCTGCCACGCTATTTCCCTCGATTTCTCGAAAGGTCCTTTGTGTCTGTGTGCTTTTTACCCTCCGGCGTAGGTTCATGCTTTATTTCTGATGGAACAACCACCGTCCGTACCAGAGATTATAGACTGCGGTAATGTACAAAGTGATTCTGGGAACTGGGACGAGCTCTTCTTTTCAGAGTGGGCGGGGATGAGGCAAGAAGTTGGGGAGATTAGGAAACCTATGGCCCTGATACGTGGGACTTTGCTCTCGAGTGCAACCTTGCAAGCGTAATGAGCTCGGAATGTGATATTACCATATTATATGTTATTAGTTATGAATTACGTTTTGACTTGATTTGGTATTCTACATAAGGTAGTAATCAAGAGAAAGTTCAATTGTAATGTATCTTGAGTGTGAAATTATTATATTCTCATTAGATCAGATATTGTTACATATATAAGTATATTTCACTAGCATACTTTGTATCTCAGATTGGCCTACACAGAAAACCTAATGAAATGTTCTCCAATTAAATTGTAGATATTCTACAAAAGCTTTTCCAGCCTGCAGACGTATTTGTAACAAATTTCTTATAAAAAGTGCTGCACTACTCCTAGTCCCACAATTCGCCCACCTCGTTTTATTCAGAGATAAAGACGACTATAACAGTATTAGTCAAGATCACTAATTACGAAATCATAAGTAACATAATCCTCGCAATTGCTCATCACAATTTCGTAGTTCTTCCTCGACAGCTAAATCCCGCAAAAAGTACAATAACCAGCTCAAGTAAACATTTAACCTCGACCGAAATTCTACCTTTAATTCCGCGCTCCTACTCGACCGACAATCTCCACCTACACTCGAGGGAAAAAGAGAGAATCGGAGGGAAAGAGAAAGAGAACTATAGTCTGGGTTTCCAGAATCCCCTCGGTTGGTTCCGCGGAAAAGCTCGAAATGTCCCGCTTGGAAAATCCAGCAGCGCGAGCAGAATTACAGACAAATCTGCACGGCCATTACACGTGCAATTAAATAAAGTAAAATAAAAAAAAAAGGAGAGAGAGAAATTCCCTGGAATTTCGTGTAACCATGGCGACTGCGTAACGCGACGAAACGACTGCGGTAGGCGAATACGCATCAAACGAGCGGATCAACATCGACGCGTGTGCGTGTCGACGAAGAATCGCCAGGTGAGCCGCGTGTGACGGAAAACGTGTAGACACATCGCGCATTTTATCGCTGCATAATGGCCTCGCGGCGGTTCGTTACCACCTACGTAATAAAGCCATATTAAACAGGACGGCTTAAAGTGTTAACCTAACCCACCCCGACCAACCAGCCTTTGTCACTGAACGACGCCACCCAGCCAACACCCCACTTCCGCTTTTGTCTCGTATGAATATCGGCCGTCTGTTTATCTCCTTTGGTGCGATTGCGTGAGAATTTTAACTGTGCGCGAACGGTTCCAAGAATCTCGTTGTAAGGGAGCTTTTTTGCGCCTTTTGTGAAACGATGATAAGTGTAGATTAACGTGAACAAATTCATGCATCGAGGAGGAATTTAAACGAGCTCTGTCGCGCGAGGGACAGAACGTATTTATTAATCGTAACATCTCTGTGAGAATTTGATTAAGGACCTTTGACATTGTTCAAAAAACCAAATTGCAAAACGTGAGAAATCGATAAGGTAACAAATCCCAGAATGTTTATACAGAAAGCGAAGAAAGTGGCAAATCGCGAAAGGGAAGAACAGAGTTGCAAATTATGAATATTTAAACAAACCAACAATGTCGTAAATCAGAAACCATATAAAAGTAAACTAGGACCATCAGAATGTTCTATTTATTCAACTGGGAAAGCTCTTATATTACTCATCAGACCGCAAACAGACCTACACTGTCTGTCTGACCATATATAGGCATATACTACTTCCCCATCTAACCACTAATCTTCAACGACTCTAAAATTGTATAATAACCAGAAGCACACGAGGCTTCGTTAGCCCTCAAATAAGGGCTCTCATTCCCATTTTTTCTATTTTAAGCAATTTCCCTTGCAGAGTTCGATATAAATGACGACGAACGAGAGATCGTCACGGATAGTAGGACGCAGGGCGGCCAGAGGCGGCTGGGTTTCACGTAGTCTTCGAGGACGCTCGTCCCTTTGGCGGCGGAGCGATTTTTCCACGTCCTTCTTTCCATCTGACGTTTCTCGAGAGGTCTGAGTGGGTTGGTATTGCGTCTATATGTCAGTCCGTCCCGGCAATGTGTGCTCGTCGTCTTTGCATTTTATTAAGTCCGCCGCCAGCGACGATGTACAGGGTACCGTCCGTCATGTCGCCGAGGGGTAGGACAACCGGAATTTATGGCGGTGTATTCCCTGCCCCGCACCCCCGACGTTTACACCCGAAGACGTTCCGCGCGTGAAACGTTTCGAGGAGAAAACGCGTCCAATACCGAAAGAGCGCGTGACAGATCATTCGGGATTCTGAAAGTTCCTTCGAAGGACGAAAGATTTTCAACAAGGACACACTTGGATAAAATTTTTTACAGCTTCGACAGGATCCGGGGATCCTGGCTGGACGACTGAGATATTCCAAGAACGTCTCGCTCGAGGCAAAAGATTCCACGGAAATGTTGAAAGAATTTCATATCTACACTCACGGTTGAGTTTTCGCCTGCTATGGTATACAGCGTGTCTCGAAATGAGTTCAGACGTAAAGGAGGTTATTCCAAAGGAGGAAATGAATCGAAAACGTGAAATCAACTTTTTGTCCACGAGGTTTCGTGACCGAGGTGTTCCGAAAGTGTGAAGGTGAACTGCGCGCGTGGTTGCTCCAAACGGCTTCAGAAATGATTTTACTTGGAAACAAAGACTTGGTCGAAACAAGGTTATTCTGGATGTTCCACTTATTTTTTTATGCAGAGGTATGTGCTCTTGAGGTTTAACTGTTATGCGTAATATTTAATTAAACATCCTTTTCCAACTTCGTCTCCTTTTCGACTAGATGATAAAAGATTTCTTTCTTTCTCTGCAATCGAGGACTTACATTGGGGAAAAATGTGTAACAATTCGTCTCCACGCCTGGAAGAAATCAAGTCACCGAAGGAACGAGGCAGAGTCAGACTTTCTCGATTTTCTTTGAAGAAATATCGTCAGGTATAAAGCAGTAATGGTTTTTTTTTCTTCCAACGGAATTGTAGGTTCTACAAAGCGGGAGTGGATTTTCTACAGCTGCGCACACCTTCGGCACTGAGGAACACTTTATTCCTCACTCAAATTAACGCCGGAAAAAGATCGCGGAAATTACTCCGACACGGGATTTTTGCCTTAGATTTAACGTTTACTTCGAATCTCTCGCAGGAGAAATTTGAAAAAGAAAGACTGGTTGGATGTTAAAGGTAGAAAGAAATGACACAAACGTGCATCGCGCGCGTTGGCATGCAGCAAAACGTAACAAAGAACGAATATTGGCAAACCGTGGGAGGAAATTCTACATCGCGTTGCAAGGTAGAAACGATGCAATTTGCTAACATTGTACGACGAAGAATAGTCTTCCAACTTCTGAACATTTGAAACGGTTTGGAGAACTCAAGTCTTTTAGGACTACCAGTAAAACCAGTAAAGCAGTGATTTTCGTTGTGAACCAAGAAAATTCTAGTCTTGATCATGTAATATAAAGGTACTAAAAAAGAAGTCCACTATTAGAGTTCACCATGATTGGTGAGAAGAAGCGATTTATTTAAAAAAGCGAATGGAATATGCAACACCTACAAGATCGAATAAAAAAAGGCAGCTACTACGTTTAGTTTTCACATCAATGTTGACGGAAAGCCTGAAGCGAAACTTGAATCGACTGAAAATTTCATGGCATGCGGAACGGATTAATAAAACACAGCACACCTAGTATTCGAAATTGCAAAGGGCGAGTCTACGTGATGGATCGTTCGGTCCAGTGCTCGAATTTACGTTTTCCGGTAAAACGAAGGGATTTCGGAAATACGACTGAGTTACCTTTGCCTAAGTACGGATGGCGTTTTATATTTTTTCTCAACGGTCTGTTTGAGAAACGACGTTGTCAAACCCCACCCTTAATGGCGATTGGGAAAAATTTCGCAGGGGACGATGTTGCTTCGCAGCCATTTTCCAGGAGACAAATTTTATAAGGGATCGAACGCGCGACAGGACCATACAGTTCTCGTGTGCTGAAATAGGGTTGCTCGCTATCGAAATGAAAAATAAAAAGGGATTTCCCGTAAAGAAGTATCGCCCACCCGGAAGAGAAGCGTATGAAGTGTTTGTTTCGAGGAGGGTCGCGACACTTACCTCGGAAACGGGAACGTTTCCTGAGAAATAAAACCTCCCTCTCTTAGTAACAGGAAGAAAGGTATTGGAGCCCTCGAAGGCAAAAGGCAAAGAAATATGGGCAAAATGTTCGTTCCGGAATTTCGATTAAATCTCTGATACTTTGTCGAGTACCTATACATTTGTCTACGATTTTCCTTTCAACCTTTACATTTAATTTTTAAACGAGGGTAAAGTCATAAAAATATTTGAAATCGTTGAAAAGAGTTTGAAATTCTGACTAAAAAAAAGCACAAAAAAAAATAGAGCGAAGGAGTATATAGAGCAGATTAAGTCATTCTTAAGCCCAGGGCGTCTGAGCATGGTTGGTATATTCTACTGTGGGTTTCTTGCAGTCGACGCCGACACGTGTGTCAGGAAACGTGGCTAACAAAAATCGAATAATTTTAATTAAAGCAGAAACGAAATTAAATATCTCGGGTCCGATTATCCCGCAAATGGAGAAAACATATTAATTACAATGTCGTTTAAGTCGTTGCCTCGCGAAGAGGATTTAATCTTCCGGCAGTCTGCCGCGTCTGATCATGACTGGCGTATTCTACTGTTTGTACGCCGCGTACAGCGGTGGCTCGTTCTCTAATTTGTATACCCTACAAACTGAACAAATTGAGTGAATTCAAAGTCGACGTTTCCGCAAAGGGAATTTAATCTCGTCTGAGCCTGACGAGTCTGAGCATGGCTGGCGTATACTACTGCTCGGAATTTTGATAATCGTAGATTACTTCGAAGAAAAACAGACGCAATACTCATCGGTTGAAACAACGAATTGGTGGGTCAGCGTCCGTCACTTTTTGCGACTAAACATGTTCGATGGGTTGAATGAATGAATTTATAGAAAATTTAGCAATTTCAAGTCTGGTTTAAATTAAGCACATTAGGTGTGTGCTCCATTAGATTTGAAGGATTATTTGAGCTTTTTGTGTCAAGCGTAATTTTTTGCAAAGACGGTGTTGATCTCTTTCCTTGTTAAAACTAACAATTACATAGTTGGATTTATTGGTTTTATGTCTAATCAAAATCGTTCTGTTCCGCTCAACTATACACGATATTCATTTTTTAAACAATCTTAAACTCGCTAGGCTTCCTTCACGCAAAAAGATAATTTTTCCTTAAACGTAACGAATTGTCGGAGGCATCCCAGTTGGAAGAACAAAATTGAGGCAGAGGGTAGACGAAGATCGATGGCGGGGCGGTCTTCTTATTTGTGCGGAACGGTAACGCGTACAGTCGGTTCTTGGCTGCTTGTTTCCGTGCTGGCGGTATCGACTATGGTTAGAGATAGCACGTTCCTCGTGTTGTGAACTGCGGTTCCGCTGTCAACTGTAGCGAGAACTTTGACGACGTTTCCAATTGTTTGCGGTGGGGGAGCCTCGACACTCGGCGCTGGAGCTGTGCTTCTAACTTCGCCGCGATCACGTGTTCCCGAACGGTGCCCCGAGGTGTGAATCGATATACATGTATACAAAATATACACGTATGTGTGTGCACGTACAGGCATATAAACGTATGGAACATGTACTCGTGTGGGCGAATAGGGAGCTCCGCTCTGCCGAGAGCAGCTATAATCTAAAGCCGAACAAACTTCCGTGTAAATAATATACGACCACGCAAGATTATTTCGAGAATAATACACGACCCTTTGATAACAACTTTAACTATTTACTGGTCGACTGCGGTGGGAATAACGGTACGAGGATACGAATAATCGAACAGTGAATTAATCAAGAGGGCCACTGTTAGGAATTGATGCGTTGCAAAAGTTCGGGTTACAAATTTTCGCGTGTTTTGATACTGCTGAGAGGGAAAAAGAAATTTTTATTTGAAGCGAAGGGTAGATCAGGCCAAGGTTTGAGGAGAGAAAGAGAATTTTCGTGCCTGGTTAGTAATTTTATTTTTTCGTCGATATATCTTGATCACCGATTGTAAGATTGCCTTAACGATTCATAAAATATTCCTCGAAGAAGAGTAATGACGCGAGACACCCCGTATAATCGATCCGTGCGAAAACTTCTTTATTTCCTCTGTCCTCCGTCGATGTCTCGAGCATCCGTTCGCCTGCTGCACCGCGTTAGGTGACCGATACAAGCTGCGTAACCTCCGAGGATTTAGGACCAAGACACAGGGGGATCGAAGGCAGAGGAGGAAACAGAGATCAGCCCTTGCCACGGTCGACTACTTTGTATCCAGAAGGACGGACGGGTTCGAGCTTGCGGTCTGTACGAAAGAATGGACGCGTTCAATCGCGCAGATGCACTCGTTTCGAATCGGGACGACACGCGAGGGAAGCCAGCATCTCGAGGTCAGTTTCCAGCGCCATTATTTATCGCACTGAGCACAGGAACTTCCAATAATCGAATGCGGTCGATGAGTTAATATTTTGGTGTGTAATAATATTCCAAAAAATTTATTTGGGTCATTGAATTCATTCTTTTTACTCTGTGGTATATCTTTATTTCATGAAGATTACGCGAAGCAAATGAGGTATAGGATAAAAGAGGAAGGAATTTAGTGTATAGAAGTAGAAATATGTGTGCGTAAAGGCACAAAGGCGAGGTACTACATAATAAACTGTTATTAACCCAACCTGGAATGAAATATAAGAAGAATGAAATTCTATGGAAGAAGAAACCAGCAAAAATAGAAAATTGAAATTGTAGAAAATAATGATTGTTTTCAATACTTGACGAGCTAAGAGAGTTCGTTTGTTATTTTTGGTGAGTCTGAGCCCAGCTTTTCTTGGAATGCTTAATATTTGCTTACATCGCAAGCTGCAACGTTGATAAATTCCAAAGTGACCTGAAAACTTCATTTCCATGCCCTCTCGGTATTCTCCCCGATGACGCAACAACTTTTCGCGATATTTGGTTCCTGTAAACACGTACTCACCGCGGAGCCACGAGCCACGTTCTCCCACGAGTCGATAAATTATCAGCGTTTCCTCCTTATTTTTCACGTGAGAACAATGTCGGTCGACTCGACGGGAAATTTGAAAGGTTTCAATACATCTCCCGCGGTGAATACGCTGGAGAGAAAACGGTCCAGTAACGTACACAACGGTCTCCTTCGAACGGAGCAGACTCATCGCGAGCAGGCACAGCTGCCATAAATAATTTCACGCTGGTGCATTTTTCCCTCTCGCTGCTCGGTTTAAATTTTACCTCTAACTACTGGGTCACGGCTGACCCAAGAAGGATCAAAAGGAGTCTTGTTTAAAAAAAAAAAGAAATCAGAGTTCAAGTTGTTGTAGATATTTTTGTCAACTGTCAACAATTTCCAAGGGAGAGAAAAACCTGTCTTCTTTATTTCTGCTTTCTTGGGAAGATAAAATATATTTAAGATGTAATTCACGACGTAGGAGATTTATTTGACCACGCTTTGGCTGACCTACATTTGAATGAACGTGTGTTCTATGAGTGTCTATCTCTTTGAATGTACGAAGGAAAGCTGTGTCCTCGATGGCTAAGCTGTTCTACGAAGTTGCAATTAAAATGGTTGGCAATCGACGCAACGGTCGGGTCATTGCTTTCAGCCGGATGAAAGCGGGCACTCCCACCAGAGTGATCTCGCGATGATTCGATTCGAACGAACGAGGACGAGTGCTTCAGGGTGGAAATCCTCGAACGTGATCGTTGGTATGGCCTATTTGTCCCTTTGTGGGAGTACTTGCCGATGGAACATTATTAAAAGCCCGATGCCACGTGTCCACGTATGACACGTTGATTTCTGCGAGAAACCGACACGCGATTACTGTCTATTTTATTTTCGTATGTCAAACCGAGCGAGGACTATAGATCAGTGTCAATGTTCATGACAGATGAAAATACCTTCTGATAAAAGCCATTAAAAACGAAATAAAATATATATATCAAAACATATGAATGACAAACTCAACCACCATCTAAAAACACTCAAATGATCTCCTAAATAAGTGCAAGTGCAGACTTTAAGATTCCAAGTGTGAAATACAGTTAAGTTGAAAGTATACAAAATTAATAAAAATTCGCTTCGTTTCGAGGATCTATTTACATAAGATATTTGGAGGTCTCATTTCGAATCGAATCGAGTCTCGTTCGATCGCTGCTCGTGCAAATCCACAGGATAACGAACCTGTCATTCCTTAATTTTCCAAATATATTGACATTCCATCAGCGCGACACTAAGGGCGGACGATTGCGAAAAGTTTCCAGCGAAACGATCGGACTCCATCGAAGGATCAAAGTCCCGTCCACAGCTCTAGACGCGAGAACAATGGTGTTTGGAATGGAATTCCGGAACAGAAAGTCCCTGTAATTGGAAATCTCTCTCTTTTCCCCTTCTTCTGCTTCGCCTTCTTCTTCTACCTTCCCTCCTTTCAGCGTTCCAACGTATAGTTGCCGCGAGACTGTTGGACCAGCGGATCGATAGTTTCTCGATTCCCGCGAGGAAATCGCATAGAAGGGCTTTGTCGGGGCAAAAACGAAGAAATCACTGAAACGCGATATTGACGGCCGAAGTGGATAAACAAGAAACGAGCCATGCTCCCTCCGAAAATGTTTAGCGCTCTCTCGAGAATACTTTCTTTTCAACTATCGCGAAGCCTGGGAATTACAATAATTATCATAAATATTACATACAAGATAAGAAAGGTAGATGTGACAATAGCTTTTCTAATTATTATTGGGTAGTCCAGAAAGTTCGTGCCAATTTTTAAGAAAAATTCAAAGGCACATTTATACGTGTTATTTGTTTTCAACCATTCCGATATATTCGGACCTGCACCACCTGCCAACAATCGACATGGACTTTTCAAACAACCCGAAAACTTAAGTAGAAGATTGAAACTATAATGAGACCCATCCAAAAAAAAAGACCTAAGAAACTAACAGAACCCACTCATCGATGGTCCTTCTCGCAGTCTAAACGCGCGATCGTATCGATCCCGACTCGAATCGAGCCGCCAACCGTGGCGTCGCAGTTGATGTCATCAGCAGAGAGTGGGGCCGGCGCTGTTTAGAGTTAACATCTTATCGGCTCGTTAGAACGGAATTAGCGGGGACTAGATGATGGCTTTGACTGTTAAACCGTCTAATCGGATCACATCGATTCGCCGTTAAGACGTCCGCGAGGCTCGAACGTCAGAAACGGAGACGGATCCCGAGGAAGCCAGTCGGGTCAGGGTGGAACGACTTCCCATCCCCACGGTTCGTCCATTTGGGTATCTACATGCCGAAAGATCCTCGAAAGGAGACTTCGTCGATGGAATTCGTAACGAGCCTCCCTCTCCCCCGCGTTGACTCGGCCACACGATCACCCAGGCTCCGATCCGACGATTCGCCTCGTTTCGTGTCTCGCTCGACGAAGAGTCCTCTTCCTTGGAAACTGGCAGTAATTAGATTCGTCGACCGAGATCAAAGTATACCCAGGCATTTCCATCTCTGTGAGAAACTTCCGCCAAGTTTTCTCGGGCCCCACACCCCCGCCTCTAAGTTTTTCGTTCCGTGTCTCCCGAGATCCGCGACGAATTTGAACAGGGTTGCGGTCGGTGACTGAAAGGTATAGGTATCTCTTCGAATGTTTCCGTTCCAGCGACATGAATTTTATTTATATTTTTAGAAATAAGTGTTCTCTTAAAATGAATACTCCTGAGTGAGACTTTTCTTATGCGGTCCCTCTCCACTTCGTAAACATAAATTTCTTCGATATAGTATCAACAATTATTTGTTATAGCTACTTATGAAGTTTCTAAATATTTCTTTGTGCGTTTTTTTCATACGGTTCCTATCTACCACACAAAAACATGTTTGACTGTATATCAACCCTAAAAAACTACCCATCCTTCATGTTTCATTCCCCTGCAAACACGTCAAAGCAGCAACCCTCTTTCATAAACGACCCGATGCTAAAAATGTACAACGTACAATGTTTCTGTTCAATCCCCAGTAATTTCGCGAGTAACCAACAATCTTAAGCGCGAGAACGTTATTTCGCCGGTCGTATCTTAACGGGGTGATAAACAGGCCGCGCGACGTAATATCGAACCGTTTATGCAGAGGGAACGAGACTGGATTAAGGGAAACCCCCGTGCCCGTCGAAACGTTACACGGGCCACGGACGAACGATTAACTAGAAAATCCCGAAAATCCGTTACACGGGAAACCAATTACGAGGAAAGTAATAGCTTTGCGGAGGCTCGCACATGCGCTGCGTCCTTCCTGGCCGCGTTCGTTGCAAAATAAACGTTCGGGCGAGCGACTGATACGTGACGCAGACGTCGTCTGGCGCGGAGCCTTTCCGACACAGAGGGGATCCTTGTGTCAGGACGAATTTATAACAGAGTCATAATTGCGGGACGGGGCCCGCAGTATGCATAATCCCGTAGTTAGCAGTTCTGCTTAACGATCCGCGAGAAGCAATCCCGACGTACCTGCCACGCTGCAGGATGGAGGCGTCCCAGCCAACTCTCTCTTATTGCCTACCCTCCCGCGGCCTCTCCGCCTCCCTCCCGTCCTCGTATTTCTCTCATCACCCCCTCGTTTTCTTCCCTCCGTTTTTCTCACTTTCCTCTCCTCTGTGTTTTCCCTGTCCCTCTCCGCGGGTGTATAATTCGGGTGGTACCGCGAAGGAATTCTCCAGCGAACGAAAACAAACCCAAAGCGTTGGAGAACAATTTTTTTTCAAATCTGATTTCGCTTTTAAGAAACTTTACACAATCGTTGGGTGGCACTGGGCCTACTTTCATTGATTATAATGTAACCTCAGGTTGCCTTGTCTGAGATACTCGCCTCTAGAGGGAGACGATATTTGTCATAAAATATGGTCTATGTCTTGACCATCATATCCGCACTGACATTGTCTACATTCATGTCTTAAGTATTTCTAACGAACAAAATTAATTGTGTCGATATTTCTTGAATGAAAGTGTATTAATGCACATTTCCAATGATATTAAGGATTCTCTTCGGTTCTCTACCTACCTACAAAATCTCGATAAAATGTACTAGTGTCTAATAGGTCACTTCACTCCCATACCACCGTCGTTTTTTCATTTTCATGACGTGATTCCATTTCAGTTGATCCACCTGTGCCTCCTCGTCTTTCTACCCCTCTGCAACCCATGTTCCTCCACCATGCTCACGTTACCTCATCCAGCGGAATACCGAGACTGAAATTACGCATCTGTTCGCTTTCCTATAGGCACACCGTATGGATGCAGATGAGCACACTCGACCAAGTAAATAAACACACATGAAGGCACCGCGCACGTGTACCTATTCACGTGAGTAAATACATGTGAACACGTACACACGCTTAATCACCTGTACGTACAATTACAGGAACGTGTCGGCGTCGATCGTCCGCGTGTGCGGCGACACGCGTCCGCGTAATCATGAAACGGATTTCGAGATAAATTTATGAAAGACACCCGCGCATGGAAACGCATCGCGTAGTTAAATATTTGACAGCTCGCGTCGCAACTGGTCCCTGTATTTTATCGTCCGACAGATTTACATCGAATCGAACTCGACGCTGGATAACCGCGACAGCGATCTCTCCGACTTTTTCGGAATTTGGAAAATTTCGAGCACTCTGCCGGGACCGACGTGCTCTGAAATCGACGTGGGATCGAATATAGCGAGGTGTCTAGGAGTTTTTAAATTGTTTTCACCGAGGAATTGATATTTGAGATCGTTTTGTATCGAACTACACATTAGAAGGAAATATTTAAAAGAATATTTATAAGTAGAAAGAAGTTTTGCATCGGAGTTTCTTCGAGATCTCAGGATTTCTATATTCCTTGGAAAGAGATTCGGAATAAATTTTACTTAAAATTATCTCTATTCTAAGCCGGACCAATATTCAGAAAAAGGATTCAAAGCCTGAAGTGAAGAAATCTATAGCCATAGCGAGCCAGATGGAGCACTTTGGGTCTCTGGGAGATTGAAAAGGAGAGAGGAAGAGACTTCTATACCAGTCCGGTGGTTACCAATAGAGTTCGAAGCGTGACAAGAAGAAATCCATGGATAAAGAGATACTCGAAGAGATGAAGAACCTGAGGGATGTATCAGAGAGAGAAACAGATACAGAAGAGAGTCCTAACTCAGATCAACGTTCAAAGAAGGGATTCGAAGCGTGAAGTGAAGAAATCTGTATCCAAAGCGAGACAAATGATGAATATAAGGTCGCGAGGGAGTGAGAAAGCGAGTGGAAGAGAGTCCTCGTTAATTACAGTCCCCCGTCGTCACAGCCAGTCGCAGTCATCCGTGAAGCGCAAGGACGACGGAGAAGGTGCGCTGACCGCATGGTAATAACGTGCTCGGTCAGTTCTTCGCTCAAAGTGATGCAGCTTACGAAAGTGACGACGAAAGAGCCACGATTTCTTGCATGTAATTACCCGGCTCGCTTTCTTTCGACGATCGGTGACGCGGAACAAACCTGCGCAGGAAGTTTTCAGATTTCCTTTTCGAACGCTTAATGCCTCCTGGATGCGTCTTAATCGAGACCTTTGAACACGGCTCGCGAGACGTTCGTGACTTCCACAGAGCTGCCAACGTGACCGTATGCCGCCACTTCCTGGTCTGGCAAGCGATGCGTTCGAGCGGAGAGTGTTCGCACTGGTTCGTGTTGAGCTATCAGTTTCAAATTGAGCACGTGCGTTTGAGAGGTAGACGATACAGGGATGCAGGAATGCAGAGAGCTGGTCTAAACGAATCATTGACCTTTGAAATTTATTTAACACTTTGGTCCCCACGTCAGCCAGAAATGGGACTTTTCATTAAGGAAATAAAAAAATTAATTCCAACGTGTCAATTCTTCAAAAGTGTCTTTTATTTTAAAACTCCGAAGGCCCTTTTCGCGAATTTTTTTCTGAATTTCTGAAACAACTCAGAAATCTAAGAAAACTGGTCTTGCATTTGACTACCTGCATATAGCCAAATTGCTTGGAGTCCAAGGGGTTAATTCATCCAAGAAAGTAAAGCAAAGGTCTCTACGTTGCGATCAAGGGAAAAACATGCCTCGAGATTTCGATTGAGTCGATCTTCCCCCGCCATAGCTTGGCGGCTTAAATCGAGACCGCAGTCTTTATACGTTGAACTAAATCTTGGGAATCCTGGACTCCGTAAGCGTCTGCCAATGAAATATGTGCAACTTAACGTAAGCCTGGGGTACAGAGACACCAAAGGTCGATTATCCCGCGATCGATCGAAGAAAACACGCCGCTCGGTCTTCGTTAAACATGCATCTTTCGGTTCTGAGCCGATGGGCATGGCGGTTCATCTGGTTTCACGCGCGGTTCGAGGGGCCAGGCTACGATACAAGCGGGAACGGGTTCCCCTTAATTCAGCCCGCGTAATTAATTATGCATTGTTGTTCTCCGCGATAGGGGAGGCGGGGTAACTGTCGGGGAATTTGTTCCCGACCGCCTGGCAAGATATACCTCGTCCCAAACAGCCAGACGACGTGGATAATCGCGTGACTAACGCTTAAGCGGATCGCGGAGAAAGGATCCGCGCGCAAAGCGCGCGAAAACGCGCCACCGCCCGACTACAGACGCACTCCCGAACGTCGTTTATTAATGGCGATGACGCCATTGATAATTCGCACGTGCGTTACCTTAATTGCAGAAAGAGTGATAAATGTTGATCGCGTTTCAACACGAAGCCCCGTCGCGGCGCATGCAAACGTCGCCTGCGGCCATTAACACCGAACCATTACGCGATCTCATGATTCATGACGCGGACTAGAACGCGAACCAGCATCCCGCTAGTTTTTTTTCGAGTTCGGTATTCGTAGGACTGTTTTCGTGTACTGGTGAAATTGAGTAATATTTTTAAAGAGGTAAACATTTGTATGTCGTAGGAGATATAAGCATGTCAGTTCTGATTCTTCTTTTACTAAATGTCGAAGTTGTATTTGAGGAAATGATTGGAAAATTGTCGCACACGATATTTTAGGAGCACTACAAATAACGCTGCGGTACAAGACCTAGTATAAATTTTAACGATACAAATTGAGCGATGTTTCCTCCAGTCATGACGTGATATCGACTAAACGGAAACTGTTATCAAAGTATATGTATAAAATATCTTGTAGAACTATTTGTGACATACGTGAACTTTTCGAGAACTGTGGCTAATGACTGGTCTTATAGACAATTTTTCAATGAAGTGCAAAAATACTTTACATAAAACTAAATCGAATGATGCATGAAACAATTGTATATAATTCATATATAGTATATAAGAACTGTGTATAAAAATTTGAAAAAAGTCATTTGACCGGTCGTGGTAGGTTTAGTGTTAAATATGTTTCACTAATTCACTAGAATGTTCATTTTATGTGTTATTCTCTCTGAGCTCCAAACTGTAGTTCATTTATAAAATACGTGTTCATCAAATTGAAGCTAAACCTGACTACTATTGACGAGTAATGTCTTCATCCCCACAACTCATCTCGAAACGTGGCAATACGAGACTCCAATACACCTAACCATTCATTACCTTTTCAGCAAAACATTTTACCACGTCGAATAATTGAATCAGAACGAACTCCCTGTCGGTTAGTTAGCTAAGTAAATGAGCCAGAGTGGCAGGACTGGTCGCTTACCCGTGTGCGTCCTCTGATGGGCCTTCAGATGCGAGCTCTTGGTGTACACCTTCTTGCATCCCGGAAATTGGCATTTGTGTATCCTGCGCTTCGTGTCAGGCGGACTGTGCTCGTGGCTCCTCGCGTGGTGCCTGTTGGCCACGGTGCTCGCAGCTGCAGTGGTCCCTGCATGTGCGTGTTGCGTGCCTGCGACCGCGGGGTAGCCGTTCGCTGTGACGGAGATCAGTCTGCAAAAAGATTAGGCCTACATCGTTCCGTGTTCCCGTACCTAATCAATCACGAAATATATTAGGATGAACGTGGCCCATGCTTAATGCTACAAATTTGCGATGTCCAGTTTCAGAATTGTATTATTTTCATCAGTACCCGATATTAGAAACGTAAAATATCTGCCGGTCGCGAATGTGTCAAGAATCTTTCTCGTTTCTCAGCCTGATAGAGAAATTCTATAATTGAGGGGTGTGCTGCAATAAGGAGGCATTTCCGGTCACTAGAAAAACCGATGATATCGATTTGACGAACAGAGACAAGAAAGAAGAGTGAATTTTGCACTAATTTCACAAGTTTTTGTATTCTACATTTTTTGTTTGTACTGCCAAATATTTTAAGAATACAATGAATATGTGTTTGAATGAAAATTTTGTTTCCCCTCAATTTCCCTTTTCCCAATTCAGAGTTGCGCCTAATAGCTTCCCCTAATCCTCATCGAAGAATCCATCAGAGGAATATCCAAAGAGCCAATTCTGTTTTCCACGACCAAACAAACCAAAACTACTCGTATATATGTACATTGAAATAAGAGGTTTAACGTGGTCACCTTGCGACACCCTGCGCGTTGCTGGTGGTAACCCTGACGATGGCGCTCCTGCCACCCGTTCCGTGAAGGTTGAGGTTTTGGACGTCGAGCATCGAACTCCCGCTCGACGAGTGACTGGAGTTGGAATGACTTTGACCCGAGCCAGGGCTCGACGGTGGCGTCAGGATCTGACATTCGCTCTCGCAGCCGCTGTCCTCGTACTCTTCGATTTCCTGCGCCGCAAACGTAATTCATTACGCAACGAGATTACGATAACTGAGGGGGAAGGGCTGATTAAAGCGCATGCAACTGGTTAAAACGATATCGGACATCGATGCGCGCGTACTGGGAATCGATCAATGGCAAATGACCCCGTAAACGGATTACACGAGTCTAGCGTTGAGCGTGCGCGCGTTAAATTACACTATAGTCGGCGCGCGTTAAATTACACTATAGTCGGCGCGCGTTAAATTACACTATAGTCGGCGCGCGTTAAATTACACTATAGTCGGCGCGCGAAACGGGGGAAAATTGGGAAGAATCGTTATTTGTGTAACTGGCGCCCGATGGTAATTGAAATCTGACGGGCATTGTGCTCGCGATGCACCGAAACAGGAGGGTTCGAAGTGAGTCACCGAATGGAATCAATCTTCTAGGGGTTGCGACCTATCGATGATTGCGAGTTCGTCGGGGAGATGATTGTCGAGCTCGTTCCGATTTTTCGCAAATACGAACTTGGGTTCGTTCGATATTTTTGTATGCGAATAAGGAACTGGGACTTACAATATTTTTGTTTTAACTTTTATACCGTGGTTTCATTCCTTTAATCTAATTCATCGCTATATTACAGTATAAATTACATATAAATAAAAGATGAAGTCTGATTACGGTTTATTTCGGTATCAAGTTCGAATGAAAAATTATTACAAAGCGTTCGCCTTGAGCCTCCATCTAAAATACCCGTCAAAAATCAGAAGGAGCTCGTCCGACAGCTGGACACGACTACGCGTTCATTGGATTTACGTAAATTAATCGTTCGCATGCAAAGCAACTCCATGCGTGTCAGGGACACCGAGGGTGTGGGCAGCGCGTCGTTGAGCTCGGGTCTGACAAGACAAAAAAAAAAAAATATACACACTTCAAAGAAAACAGAATAGACGCGAAGAAAGAACGCGAAGCGACATCGGCTGTCACGGAGGTGGGAAGGGATAAAGTTCGGACGATAAGTGTCAAGATGTAAATCCGACTTGAACGCACCTCGTGCTCCTCATCCTCTTCGAGATCCTCGCTGGGCTCTTTCTTGAGAATGAGTGCCGTGCACGAGAGGGAGGGCGAGCTGTCCCAGGACAACGCAGAACACGCCGAACTCGCCGACGACATCGACAAGGAATCGAGGTGTCGGTCCAGGAGATCCCTATCGCGGCCGTTGTGGTTGTGATCGCTGGGACTGAATTTTATGTCGTCGATACAGAGCGCTTCCCTGTCTTCCGACGGCGTCGTCATCTGCGCCGGCATCAGGGACAGAGAATAAAAAGTGGGCTTTTCGACACCTCTGGTCAACACACACACAGACGCTACGAGGAGCAACGGACATCGAGGGAAATGGCCCCTTGGGGGAAACCATCGAATCCGCCACCCCCCGGATCGTGGGTGACGTGGTTACTCACCTCCATTTTTATGGGCGACTCGAATTGTGCGTTTGCGGTGCCAGTGGAGGCCGTCCACGAGATTGGCGGCGCCCTGAAGAGGTTCCAAGGGGCCGTGTCCAACTCTGTGGGCAACTTTTTGTACGACTGCAGCTTCGGCTCGTCCTTCAGGTACCTCTCCATCTCGTAGCATGTCTGAAACAGGTGAAACAGACAGTTAGGTGGGATAGACACAGTGTAGGCACAGTTAGGTGTGTTTCAGGTATTCATACAGTGATTAGTATTGTCGAAAAGGTAGTTTAGTTTCTCTATTTAAAGATAATATTTTCCCATTTAAATATTTTTTACCCATAATAGTTTGATTTTAGTCACTAACCAGGCCCATATTTATTTCCATAGCTATTATACGTTACGAGTAATCGTTTCTCTAATTCAATCATTGTTGAAGGAAATGCGATATCTATTTCTCTCTTTGCCATACGAATCATCAACGATAGATGCGCGAAACCAAGTCTCATCGAAACCCACCCCCAGCCTCTAGCTGCGTCAATGATATTTTTATTTTGCTCACAGCACCATCAAGACTATAATCTTAACCCAGATAGTGCTTTTCATTGAAGAATTAAAAAAATTAATTCTGTAGGTTAAATGTCAAAGAAAGTGAATGATGTAGTTTCTAATACTCTATAAACAAAGTTTAATCACAATACACATTTTTAAGAGTATAATTCTGGCAGTAAACGTGTTAACAATCGAACCCAGAGAGAAAGATGTCGACAACTTCGGCCCGATCGAGTGATCCGGTAAATCAAACACTTCCAAGTCTTTCGATTGCGTCGACGTATCGCCAAGTCTCGGGCAAGAAGCGTCTGGGATCCGCCTCGCGGAACATCGGACACCTGCGGCGACGGGAACTTCTCGAGACAGCGGAGAAAATTATCAGCGGCAACCAGGCGGGACCACGCGAAAACACATCGACGCAGTCGACACAGGAGTTACCGAACTCGGAACTTCTCCGCGGACTCCCGTAGGCCGTGCCTAGTTCGGTGCAGTTCCTCGGAGACGCGGAGTGCAAAGTTATGCTGCCTAGCGTGCGCCGAGGAATTGTGCACGAATCGTGCTGCGAAATCAGATTATGCAGCCGCTTGTTCGGCCCCTCTTCGACGTCCTTGGACCACGGTTCGACTAGGACCAATGCGGCATCCCTTTAAGGGATAGTTTTCACGTTTCTCGAGGCTTCGATGGAAAAATCGTGTCGTGATTCGAACCAGAATAGTATTACAGAAAGAACATTAATTTTGGGGTGTTTAGTTACTGAAAATTAAGGGATGGTCGTTCAGGTCAACTTCTTTGACTCTGAGGAAGGAAAATATTCTTCTTCCTCGCAAGCTTATCCATATATGTATAACTCAACTACTCTTATGACAAAAAATTCTGTAAAGATTGTATATTTTTCTCATCTCATAGAAGACTCAAGGGAAACATCCAGTGTTTTCTGGGCCACCCTAATAGAACCCCGCTCGTTTATCTTGAACGCGGTATTCAGGACGATCAAGAAGAAAAAAGAGGGGCAACACAGCGTTCAAGATAAATGTGCTTTGTATATTAAAACGCGGCGGCTTTAATAAAAGTTTCGCTGACGCAAGCATGGCCACCGGGGGTTCCCCCGCGTGACGATCTCCAAGACGAGTTCTCATTACGCTTCCGTCGCCGTCGTTATTCTCTTCGGCGTGGGATAATTTACGGTCGGTCGTTTCTTCTGGTCTTTGACAAGCTCCAGGAAACGAGTAAAGGGACCCTGAAGCCGCGATTACGCGAGCATTCGCGTCGCTCTTTACTGCTTTCAATTTCTTTATGTGTGATACGGAGTTGGATTTATCTTCCTTTTGTTTTAACCAGTATTGTGTTCAATCAGACGAATCGATTTGTTTCGTAATATGGAGAAACTTAAATTTGTCGATTGAATTATTAAAAGTACGGAAGATAAAGAAAGATACCTTGAAATATTACCTTAAATTTTGAAAAATAATAACACCCTACAATATATTTAAGTACATGTATCTATCAAATTTGAAGAAAGTTTGTAAAAAATTTGTGCATAATTTATTACTCTCTCTCGCAAAATTCTTCATAAATAAAGAGTGTATTTTACTTTACAAATGAACAAAAGTTTGATAACTGGCTCGGCCACCGTTTGAAAAATGTTAAAATGAGTTACTGGGAACAGTCACTTGTCTTTGTCGCGATACGAACGAAGCCTGTCCCGCTGTGTCTGACTTTCACGGATGAAACCACTTATCTCCGCCCATTGTCGTGCAATAATTTTTCTTTACCGCGAGGCCACTTTAAGGGTAGCCAATGGTGGTAACAAAGACGCGAAGAACAACGGCTGGGGAGTATTTTATCACAACTGCATCGGCGAGCTTCAAAGATCTCCCTCTCGCGCGAGTTACTTTGACACGAGCGGAATCTTATGAAGCTGTAAACTCTATATCAACGAGATTCATTTAAATAGAAAAATTACTCGAGTGTTGCAGATCAATCCGATTTCCTTTGCTTTCCAACCAATGAAGGAATCACCTTGAACTTCTCTTTATAATGCTACGCAGAGCTCTGTACTTAGAATGGAGAATTCACGATTGTATAAAGCTGCGTTATTATTGACGCGAAATGGGGAAAACTGATTTAAATAAGACGGAATAATTTTATATGCTTTTTGAATGAAACTCCAGGTTAACGACAGCATAAAGGTGCAGATTTTCTTTACACCAGAATATTTATATCTACTTCTATGGATCGCATTCTATTTAACTCTTGAATTCATTTAGAAGGTATGCTGAAATGAAATAAATCACAATGGACACCTGAGAATATACCTATGCAATCGAATACGCATTGCATCAATTTTTTTAATCTCAAAAAGTATTTCAATTAAAAATTCCCAAGTCTATGTTTCAGATTATCAAAACAAAAATATATTATATGCTCAAGAATTCGTATTCCAATAAAATCAACTGCTTATCAATTACTTGCAGAATAAAAATAAAAATATCAATCATAGAATTAAATATTCCCCAACGAGCAACGGAAACTTCCAATCGGATTCGCGAATAAATTCCAGTACGTTGACTTCGTTCCTCGTCTATTATTCTTCCTAAAACAAAAAAAAAAAAATCAAACCCATCCCTGGGCATCTCATCGGCGTTCATTGTCGTCTTGCTTCGTCGTTGAATCGCGTAGGAGGATTTATGAATTCACGTCGCGACGCGCTACGCACGGAAGGTCGGGTGTACAGCAATTATCCACGAGCGACACCGACGGTGACTATGATACCGGGGATTTCCCGATCATTGTAACGCTAATTAAACCGGAGGGATGCCACGCAACCGCGGCTAGCATCGTCGTTGCATTTTGATGGCGGACAGTAACAATCGTTCGATGAATCTGCATAGCCAGCCCCGACGAGTTATAAATTGTTTCCAGCGCCCATTGACAGGTAAGCAGCGTCGGCCGCGTCGCTGTAAATATAATGAGGACGGCCATTGTAAAATTTGACACGCGGGACCGATGAATTACAAATACTGTGTGTGCCCCTAACAATTACGGATCCACGCTGGGATTGATCTCGCGTTCGATGAAACGGTTGTCGATACGTACGAGAGACAAGTTCATTACTGGTCCGTTCGCAATCATCCTCGTGGTGGGAACATCTTGTTATAATGTAAACCATTTTTACGTTACATTACCATTTCTCTCAACTTATATAAATATATTATAAAGTTTTTAAATTTAAATTTAAATAAAAATAAAAATATATTATGTGTCGAAATTTTGGTCCAGAAATCTTGAGAATTTAATAAGTGAACAACCTATCTCTATAAGATTAAGGATTGCAAGTAAAATAATTTAGCTACAGTATGTGGAGAAATAGAAACATACATTCTTCTAAATTCTTCTCTTCCTGTTAATTAGCTATCCAGGAGGATTCACTTTTCCAAGATGAATCAGAAGTTCGTCTTCCCGACAGGGATTTTTCGATATGAGCGAAAAATGGCGTGCGACTGAAATTACAGGGCACTGCGTCCAATATCGTCCCCTCGCTAGGAAAAATAATCGTCCTCGGACTCCTTCATTATTCACGGTTAAAGTTCGTCCACGGAGCCCGCGGGAACGAGTAACGGCGTTAATATAACTTGGAAAGGAATTTTATCACCATCCCCCAGAACCATCCCCCGTCCGCGTCGACTTAACTTCTACTAATCGTCATCGACGACTTTGATCGAGAAGGCGATTAAAAATCAGTGGGCTAATTTAAACAGTTTCCCGCGAAGTTCGTCAGGAATATTCCAAGAATTCGGAATCGCCTGAATAAATTCAATCTGCGAAGGACCCCTCGAATTTTAATTTAGAAAGTTACATTATCCCTATATAAATTGCGTCTGGATTTTAATTATTTTAGGTTACAAATCTCAATTTATAAAATCACTCGAGAATATTTTAAGAAAACCTTGGGTTGGTATTTTGGAATAAATGTTTCTCCTCACAAATTTTTGTTTATAGAAATGCCAATGTACATAAAAGATTCAATGAAAAACATTCACATAAAATAATATAGATTTGTTATGAAACACTAAAATAGATTAAAGATTTAACTCGATAGAGAGTCTTTGAAGTACAAAAACAAGAGAGTTTCACTAACCTTCGCGAGCCAGTACCAGAAACAGAAAGCTGTTTTATTATCAATTACACTCTCAAAGGGAAGAACCAAGTTTTATATTAAACTTCAAGAACAAGAAAATAATTTCGAACACAACGCAAAGCGAACTTCGCCGTTTTCTTTGGCGTGGAACAATAATCTCAGACGCGCCGCTTTCACGAAAGAATCCTCATTCTCTGGAAACAGGCTCGACGTTTCCCGCTTCCTGGATAGTTCCGCGAAGAGGTTCACCTTCGCGGAAGGTATCCCGATTCCCTTTGTTTCCCAGGTATAACGGTGCGCCCGCGTTGTTTCTTTTCCTCTCCGAAACTTCGCCGAGAGGAGCGAAACCGTTGGAAAAATGTGCGAGCCGTCCCTTCGCCAGCGGTGCCATTAAATCCGGAACTGCGTAATAATTTAGAAGTCCGCGGCGTGGCCGACTCGTCCATGGTCGGTCACAATGGTCCCGTTATCGTTTTCCATCGAGGCGAGCCGCGAACGTTCGAGTCACGGAATCCTCCATTACGCTTTTACCGATGACCCCATAAGCCATCGCCACTGGATTTACGAGGCGCGCGGCACCCCGTCCGCGTCGCGTGTATTTGCTGGACGAAAACACGCTCGTTTGATGATTCACCGCCGATCGTTCGAACGTGGAAAAACTGGGCGAGGTTATCGTTATGCATAAGGCAAACGTTGTACCTATCTCGACGATGGAGCGACGACGGGCTGTAATTTACGGCGAGACCGACGCATTAAGGATTATTCCGACGTGGACACGGAATAAGTGGGACGTTTTTGGAATTTTGCCCAGTTACTTATGGACACTATATGTGATAACGTGATTTTTTATAAATAAAAAGGCATAAGAGTTTCAGTATTATAAATTATAGTTGCAAGTTAGTGGATCAATTATCATCGATTTTATTCTTCCATCTCTGACAAGGAAAAGTTATTCTGAATTACGAAGACTTCCTTCTAAAAAAAAACAGATGAAATAATCCCAACGTCTTATTACGGTATGCGAACCAGTAACCCTGCGTTAAACTTCTGAATGAAAAAGATCCCGTCCCTGCACCTGATTGATCACTTATCCTTTGGCTGCGACACCGCGCGGAAGCGTTAACGAATATTAACGCGTCCGATCTTTCACGCCACGGGGACGCTTGCAGAGGGAAGAACCGCATGGAAAATCGCAAAGGGAGGGAGGATGACAAAGAACGGGTTGAATCCTCGCATCCGTGAGCACAGTGGCGGAATAACCGGGAAACAAGCCCAGGGGCGGAGACGCCAGGGCGGAGGATTGGCGCGAAGGAACCGTCGTGCAACGGATTCCGAGCTTACCTATACGCGGCCAAGTTTTCCTCTTGTTATGAATGAACGAGGAGAAGGAGGGAAGGGGGGAATGTCTTTGTGCTGTCTCCCACCTCGTTACACCACGGCAAACCCGGTCTGCGGAGAATCGCGTCACATACACTCCACTGTTTACACACCCCTCGATGGGTTGCGCGCGAGCGAAACGGCACACGGATCTCTACCCGTTTCTCTATTTTCCGTCGCTTTGTCTTACCTCCGCGATCAGCCACATCCGACCTGGGGACTTTGAGGCGCGCTAGAATATTGCCGCGACGCGAATCTCGCAGTTGGAAGAATTCCGCAGGCTTCCAAGCACCGACGGAAGTCGGATGGTCGTGGATGACTCGAGACGGATCAGGAACGCGCTGTTGGTTCTATTGGGATATGGTGGAACTGTATTGGGTTCGAAATGGCGTAATAATGCGACTGTAGTTGAAATATATTTGAAGATATTTTAATTGGAGAGAATTTGTTCATTTTGGTTGGGTTATTCATTTTAGGCTGCCAAACTATGTGATAGTCTTTGCTGATTTGTGCATGGTTATTTGATGTATTTGGAAAATAGTTTATGCAGTCAATGCGTGCAGGCTCTCTTTATGATATACAGTAATTTATTATAAAATTGTACAGAATTTTGAAGCATGGTGAATAGTAAGCTAGCGTTCAAGTAGAGTGGACAGTAGAAACAGCCAGTCTGTGTCAGACTCGCCTAGTACAAGCATGTCTCTAATGAAACTATAGATAGCCTTAGGTTTTAATAGCAATATTTAATAATGAATTAAAGTTTATCATTGTATATAGCTATGATTTTCACGCATCTAAGGTGGCTTTCCTCTTTTCAATACTCACCGTCAAACACGTTTATAATTTTTTATTCAGACACTTAATAAGTGGAAAAGTCCCTTAAAAAAGACGCGTAATCCGTTGAAATAGGGAATCCTGTGACTTTCGCTGAAATATCAAGTTGCCATAAATAATCTACCTGAAACTGGAGGGCGTTTTCGACAACCACGAATTTGACCCGTCGCCGAAGGGGGATTGGCTGTCCGAGTTCGAAGATATACGACGAACGAAAGCGTTTTCGTTGACGAAACGGCCGATCGGTCGTGGCTCGTAAATACAGCGCGAATGGCGGGATCATCCGTGAGGTTATAACCGGGGAATAGAGTGCCGCTATAAATTTGTGTTTCGGTGAAATTCGATTCGACGCGGTTTAAGGATTTCTTCGGTTACCGTCGCGTCGTCTTCCCTATTTTCCGACCACATTGTAGTAAAACGAGCCCGAGCTCGGGCTGGAATTGCAAACCAGACGATTCCGAGCGGCGAATCTCGCCAGAACTGCCCTCGCGACGCTAAAAGCATTCAAGGGGACGTTCTGGTCCAGCACTTTCGAAAAAGGGGCTTGTTTCACGTAAAACGTGGACCGTCTTGTGAATTTAGGTGAAATTCATAAGAGTAACGCAGCTACATAACCATTCTAGCTATTTCATTTTTTTTTTCACTTTTTATGGTATGAACATAGAAACTTAAAAATACAAAATACCCGACCCCTCCTTAGCGGTAACAATGGATACCAGTGACCTATAAGGGGTTAAATGATTTATTTTAATATTTCAAGTTTCCTACTGTCTACATAGAAGATCTAGGAAGTTTCCTGCCTTTTTAACCAACAAAATCCTTGAGGTAGTCGTCCTACAATTCTTTTAGACGCCACTGTAAGCTCCGAATAAAACACCTCCGAAGCAACCCTTCACGCGCGAATACATTCAATGAGACACACATCCCAGTACCTCCAAACGCCCGGTCGGGTGTCCAAACAACGTTTTCGGTGCAGACACCATCGCTGAAATCACCACGAACAAAGGGTAGAGAATCTCCCGGGATCAGCGATCCCAAACGACGTTCAATTTGCGCGAGATAATGGCCAGCCGATAGAATCGACCTCGCCGATAACCGTATCAGTCGAGAATCCACGTAACAAAGCGGCCAATTCGCGTCGGAATACACGCCCGCCCGGCCAAACAGGAAAAAGATAAAGGAAACATGGTTAGATTAGGTCCGGGGGCGAGAGGGGTGGAGGAAAGGGAGAGAGTGTGCTCTAACTGCGAGACGAGGACGGGATCGAAAACGATTCGCGTTTCCCAGGGACTCTCTTATCGAGGGCCTCGTAGATCCAGTCGGACTTTCCTTCCAGCGCAATTCCCTCCCACTTCGGTGGGGAAACCTGCTCGTTTCCGTTGGTGCGCTTTCCAGAAACCGGAATCCCGCGTTACTCACCGCTTTGACGGTAACGATCGCGGAACCTGGGGAGATCTGGTAGTAACAGTAAAATAAACCATTCTCGAGGACGCGTCTCCGCAACCGGGACTCGAACGTGAACGCCGCTGCTCGAAATGGGGAGAGGACATTAGAAACCGGGATGGCTGAGGCGGAGGGGGCCGAATAAAATCGCTGCGGAAACCTGAAAGACGCATAGAGGGATGGTGGTGAAGATAGAGCGGAAGGAACACGTAGAAAATAATGGGCCATAGTGTCGCAAAGTGTGCTGGGAGCTCAAGGTTCTAGAGTCAATTCTAATAAGAGCTTCTAAGCGAAATCTTGCTGAGGAATCTTGATATGGATGATCTCGAAACAGAGTTATAGGTTGGATTCAAGCATTTTCAACTTACAGAACTAGATAGAGGCAAAGATAGATCAGAAGGAGTTGATACAGGGGCTCCACAAAGACTCAACGTGGATGATGAACTAGTCACTTGTCATAGATCTTAGACACTAGACACTGTATCGTTAGGCTCGCTACAATCCATCCTTGATACGTGAACCTTAAAAAGGATCTCAGATTCCGAGATTTGAAGAATTCGATACTGACGACCTGTGGACTCTTGAAACCTGAGACAAACTATCCCAGGGTTTCTAATGGCGCTTGGAAGGGGACTAAAGCCTCGTGAGACTAGGAATAGAGATGACGAGAGATCTGTACCTTCAACCTCGAATCTCTGAGACCTACGAACTCGTGTCTCGTTTGGAATTCGAGTACTTGGTATCAGAGTTTGATTTTTGATTGGATCCAAAGTCTCATTGACCTAAGACGATATTTATGAAAACAGGCTAGTTTTGACCGAAAATGCATTGGATCTATGGAAGCAACTGCTCCTCGACTACAAGATGCTTTCCACCACCTTTCCCAGTTCTCGTGTGACGGAAAATCGATAGCACGAGTGAGCTCTAACCGAAATAATGAATTAATAGAGATAATGGAAGCCTGACACTTGATACAGTCGATCCTGCCTACACGAAGCTCGATACAGATGACCTCAGGCTCAAGAAACCTGATACTGACGACCTCCGAACTCCTGAAACCGAATACAGACGACCTCGGATCCGTAATGACCAATGGAAGGTGACTCTGGAATCTCTCGAGACTCCAGAAGTCCCCGTGGTCTTGGGAGGCTTAGGACTTTCGAGAGGTTTCAGGAGTTTCGAGAAGTTTGTGGGGCGGAGCTCTGTCTATCACGGGTCTGAAGCACTCTGAAGCTTCGAATCTGCAGTGATCTATATAGAGACCAGGTATCGTCCAGGTGCTCCATCCCTCATATCCGATATCCTTTGAATTGTGGATCAACCACATCGAATTCCACAAGTCACCCACAGCGAGTTTGACGATGTTTGTAGCAAGTCCTGGGAATCTGTGGTCATCCGTACTAGACCTTACGAGTCACCAGCCGTCGGCAGTGGATTTCTCTATTCCATGGACATTTATTTCGCATCTCATGGCTCCGCCGTAATCCAAGAGTATGGTATCATCTGAGTCATGGAGTCTAGACTAACCTGTACGAAGGCCACGAGTAACCACGAGTACGCAACTCTTATGTCCTTTGTCTCAAGTGTGGATCGTTTGCATCGGGTTCCACAGCAAATTGGCGATGATGATTACAGTGAGTTCTGCGTGCATAAGGTCGTCTGTACAGGACCTTACGAGTCATCCTCAGTGGGTTACTCCAGTCTCAGGATCCGTTTCCCATCTCAAAATGCGAAGCTGTATCACGTTCCACTTCTTCTCGGATCACCAGGGGATTTCTGACACAGGAACCCACTCGGCATCCCTCTTTCCCGCTTCCTCCGTCGGTGGACTCGGAGTTCCGCAGTAATTCCGCGGTCCTGTCATTAACAGAGCCCGCGGCCCGCCGAAGAGAAAATGAATGATAACCCAGGTCGGTCTCCGGCGCAGAACCGTCAATGCTTTTCAGCCCTCCTGCGGGGGCCGGCACGGTGGCAGGCTGCCAAGTCGTTAAAGAGATTCCCGCAACTTTAAAGGTGCCGTAAACCCGCGAATTTATCTCGTCCTTTCCTCCTACTTTCTCAACTTCATACCAACGAGCCTGCCCCCTCCCCGTGGCGGCGTCCTCGACCAACAAAATTTCGAGGAAAGCATCTCGCAGACTTTTTTCTCCTTGGCACCGGTCTTCGTCGTCCGCACGCCGGTATATCCTTCCCCGCTGTCCGTTTCGCTGGTGGAAGAGGACGACGGTTGGAGGGGGAGTCAGGTGGCATTCCACGGATATCAGAATTTCGGTCGGTGGAACTGATTAAATGGAATATATCGTGTTCTGGTTCCGCGCCGCGTACACGTACGCTACAATCGGAGGAGATACGGAACCACACGGCGACACTTTGTCGCACGGGGGACAGGATTTACGAGCTCGGTCCTTTAGGCGTTTGAATTACTATCTCGATTTTACGAAATCGAGAGGAGCGTCGAACCACGCGAGACGCCCGTGCCAAGTTTCCGCTTTTGCGCATACGTGTATATGTATATCGCCCAGCTCGACCGTTCCGGATTTATTGTATGGAAACTGTTCGGAACGAAGCCTTTAACGATTAACGATCGTAGGGGGTTTCCACTATTTCCGAGACGGAAGGGAGCAATGTATTTTCATGATTTCTGCAACGGTACTCGGGGGAAAGTAGAACGTTCGATTTGGATCCTTTGGGATTGCTTTTGGAATTTGAGCACTTTTCATTAGGAGTTTCAAGGGTTTGGTTTCTAATTAGATGAAAGTTTTAGTATCTTGTTTCCTTTTCATCCAACAGCGGATTCCTACAAACTACCTATCTGCAATTTCTGTACAGTTCTCTGCGTTATTATCCACCTAGTAATTTCTGACTTTGAGAATCTGACAAAAACTGACGAATGCGTCGCTCTTACGCAACGCCAGTTAACACGATAACATCGTATCTTTTTACGAAATTCCGACCGACTCGGTTTCATGTCCTACTCCCTCGCTAATCCGACGCAAATAAAGCTGCCTCGGAAGGCCGAAACAGACGTCAGCAGAGTAAACTCAGTCAATTTGCTCTCTAATCTCTCGAATAATGGCGTACACACGGTTGACATCATGATAACTCGGCGCACAAAATAGAAATCGTTCCTACGAACACCTCGATGTAGTACAGTAGACAAAAAAGGAAAGATCTCTCACGTTTCCAATAGTAGCAATATTGTAGCAATATTGACTTAAAGATCTCCCATAAGAGTCTTCTATCTAAATAACTTCAAAAACTTCAACCCCTTGCTGATGATTCGACATGACTGCCCCGAAGAGTGTATCAACCAAAAATTTTATAACCATTTCATTTTAGAAATTCTCATCAAAGTAACCTTCCAATCCAACCCAATCCTTTCGTTTCACCAAATCATACACTCAGGAGCAACGATCTCAAAGCCGCATCGATTAATCTATTCGCCTAACTGCAACAATCGTAGAAACAAAACTCACGGTCACGCATGTAACGTGGTCTTACATTTCCGATCGCCGTGGTACGATATTTCATCGACGCGGAGCCGAGTTCGAGCATCCCAGGAGAGCATCAGCGTCCGATTCAGAGGTTCGGCCCCCCTAATTCAATTATGAATACCCCATCGAACGTCGAAACCCCCGTTCTCAGCGCAATCGAGCAGCCTTCAGAGGCATTTCCGCGCGAGCAGGCGTCCCGATTAGTCCCCATACAGAAACAACCGCCGACAGACGCGCTCCGAACTCCGTGGCGGTCCAGCGTCGCTCGAAGCTGGCGGTCGACGCTTTTCGCCAGGTCGAAAATAGAGCAGAAAGCCGTCGACTGAACGCCGAGGCCTGGGGTCAGGGTTAACGATGCTAACAAGCCGTAGCCGAGTGACTTACGACTAATTCGACGCGCCTCCACGCCCCCGTCCACCGAGACTCGCGAAGACGCCTGGGGTACGTTCCACTGTAAGCATTTGCACGAAAACGATGGGCAATATTATCGGTGAGCTTTGGTAGAATATTTTTAAGATGATACATTCGTTGTTGGGTAGATTTACCCGAAAATCTAGGAAATCTTGAATGAATTCTAGACTGCATTCGAAAGGATGCAACCCCATGTAGCAGTAGATGATATCAACCTGATATGAGCCTCTGAAATAAATAATTTATCATGCAATGATCAAAAACATTTTATCCATTAATATTGTCAATCTTTATTATTCAAGTTATTATAAATGTAAAAAGTTATGACTACACCAAGTCCTTCGAGACTTATATTTAAGATTTTCCAAAAAGCGGAGTTAATTGATTTTTGCAGTGAACGGCTCATATGTGGAAGAATGAAGAACATATTCCATGTATTATTTACGATGTAACACAAATCGTATCCCTCTGGTACATGCGAATAAATTAACAACCAAATATAGAACCCGGAGTATAATTACGAAAATCGACTTTTGCCCAGCTTTTCAATTCAAACGCCCCTGCTGTGCGACGCGGCTGAGGCCAGCTGGTCTCGTTAGGGCGCGGTCGTGCGCCCAGTGAGACGTTGCAATTGTTTGTTATTGTTGTGAGGTCACCTCGTTAAGAGTGCCCGCGCGTCCAGTCTCGTTAGGCGGTCATTTGTAACCCCGGCAGGGACCGTGATCGGGAAACGCGGGAAAACCGACCAGGAATGCGGTAGGATCGCTACGAAGCGCGTTGGTTGACGAATTCCTTCTCGGATGCTTGATAGGGATAAATTGATTGGGGAGGGTGGTGTGTGGCGTCGACGATGATGATGATGGACGCAGCCATGGAGGAGAACGAACGGTTGGGCTCTGCCATACGGAAGTTTTCGGTGTCGTCGATGAGCCGTGGACTAAATTCTTATCTCGATTAATATTTCGAGTATTAAATAGGAAATGAACAACTCCAGATCGTTATTTGTCAAGTTAAAAGCACAATCTGAATTGTAAGAGGAATTTATATCATGAAATACAATTTTAGAATGTGAAATTACATCGTTCTTTACAAGGGATGAGTAGAAGCTTGTCCGAGTAACTGTTCAACTTTGAATTTTTAAACAGATGATAAATTATTTTGTTGCCAGGAAACAGTCGTACAAGAAGATGGCCACTCCGCTGTTGGCGATGAATATTATGCATGAATCTGTGCGTATTTTTCTCGAATATGATTTACATAAACAAGAATACACGGATACTTGTGAAATGGCCCGAGAGTATGGCAGAGTCTTTTACAGCAATTCTTTGCATACAGAATATAAACTTTGAATCCTTCATGTTGAATACACCAACTTTATCTTGTCACCTTTCACCCGACTTACGTACATATCTCATCTACTTTATTATACTTCCTTTATTGTATTCACTCTACCATATGCGGGCTTAGGCTTAATAGCAGTCACGTCGAGCCTCAACCTTTACCCTACTCTCTACATTGTGTAATTTTATGTGGGGTAATAAACATGGTATAATCTCTATGACTAGAACCTTCGTCGACTTGCGCCTCTATAAAATCGAGGGTTTATTCATTTTCTTTCGTAAATCTTTGGAAAGTACTCACAAATTTTACAAACACTATTCCTTTTCCTCGAAGAGCCAGTAATACTCAAGAAATTAATTTAGAAAATCATGCAAAAGCAACGTCACTAATCTCCTTAAGGATCAAACTCGCTAGGATACCAGATACGTCATTTCAGAAATAGCCAATTCAATTGAAAGATTTTTCATGACGTTCAAGGACACTCGATATAGTCAAACAAAGTCTACGTAACCTCCGAACCAATTAACGTCGACGCACGATTCGTCTTCCAGTAGACCGACGGAAACGTCGTTCGTACAAGCTGCATCAATTCCGCCGACAGGCCGTTCTATCGTCGTGTCTGGTCGAAGGGGGTGGGGGGTAATAGCGTTGGCTAAGCAAACAACCGATTTTTATTAGCCTCCGTCGTCCCTTTGTGAACAGAGAAGCTTATCGTCAAGGAGGAATCCTCTTGCGTCCGTCCTCCAAGCGTTCTCCGCCGATCTCCTTCTCATTGTCTCGTCTTCCCCCGTTTCCAGGAGGAACCTTCAAAGCACCCCCCCCCCCCCCCCGCGCGCAGATTCGGGACACGAGAGGGATCAGTGCCAAGGATCGTAGGCTTCGAATTCTCAGAAGAACCGCAAACTAACTGGCTTTCGTTGTACAGTCGAGATCAAACAGATTTTTCGTCGCCACGGGGACGCGCCCCGCGTATTCGTATCATCCGCGGGCGTGTGTGCGAGGCGTGTACGTGTCGCGGGGTGGAACGAAGACCTCCTTCCTCGACGGCTGCTCGTTCCCGAAGACGCTTTTACCGCCCGTGGGTCGCAATCTTCTGCGCTCCCCGAGCAAATCGAGCAAAAAGGCTCGCCGTCGACGTCGAAACCGTCGTAGTCGCGGCTCCTCGAGATCGCTCCCGCATTCCTCGAGATTCTTCTCTGCGGTAGCTCGAGGATTCCCCCCACTTCGCGACCGTTCGCCTATTTTCCACGCTCCCTCGACTGCGTACACCCAGCCCAAGGAAAAACTTTTACAGTTTTTGCTGTTTCATTTGGTCCCTTTAACTGCGGGTTTTTCATTAGTTTGGGAATGGTGCTTGGTATATTTTGTGTTATTCCATTTGCGGTGTTCCTTTTGCAGGGATTCCATGAATTTCTGACATTGGTTTGTCTTTGTAAAGTTCCTAGTAAATCTCTTTTCAATTCTCGCAGTAAATACACATCAACAATCGTTATTCACACTTGCAAACCTTACCCTCACTACTCCTCTTTTTTCAAATATGATGGCCATGACGCAACCCTTGTTCTTTCACTGCTTCGCTTAGAAGAAAAATCAAGATTTGCCACGAAAGGGAGACCAGAAATCGAGTCTTGAGGGTAACAAACGATAGATACAAGCCTCGATAGGTGGCGAACGCTTCGCTCGCCGCGTTTCCACGCATCCATGCGTGCGCGGATTCTCGACGCGTGGCGTTCATCGAATTCAACAGGGACGGCCGGAAGTTGGACAGAGAAGCGGGGTAAAACGTATCGACGGTTCATTCGTCGTGAAATATGTTTCCGCCATGTCCGTCGGTCCGTCCGTTGCGCGTCGCGAGAGTCTTCTATTCGCGATAAATGGCTGGGACGAGCGAACACAGGTGTCGATACGTCACGGTCCGCAGCATGCTCTAATGCTGAGCTATTCCGCTGCGAAGATGTTAGATATTGCCGCGCAAATTAAGCACGCGAGGTCCGTGACACAGGTCTCCGCGTCTCGGCGCCTCGTTTATTGCCGACACCGTCGTAAAGCCAGATTCTGGGACCGTAAATCTCGTTTGACCGAGCCTGACCACCCTTCATTTGTCAAGCAGTAGATACTGGGTGTTGAAAGTTGAGAATGATACATAGGAACATCGCTATTTTTGGTTTTGATGCAAGTTTAAATATGGATTATGCGGCGGAAACTATTGGACCAGTATTTTTCTCGTTGGCTGATAAAAAGAATGGAAGATACCCTTGAGGTTATAGGTGAAATTTTAGTTGAATTTCTTGAAAAGTAGTGGAGGCAAAAGACACTAATGAATGTGATGACATTTTTGTATTTGACGAACAATAATATGGTGTAAACAATATTTTTACTATAAAGTAACTGTAGAAATTATATTCGATTCATTGAAGTCAATCGGATAATTTTACGAAAACGAAACCAACTTCGACTAAAAGCAACTCATATTAAAGTGTAAAATAAAAATAATTCGTAAGCAGTAGACAAGAATATTTTCCCCTATTTTGGTCCGTTGTACAAGCGTGCGAATTGTCGCCATTAAGGGAAGGCACTTTATGGATGTTAGATGCGTGGTAGACCAGGAGTAACGGACTCTCAGAGATCGCCAGGAATTTCTACGACCGACGGGAATCATTGTGATAGGGCTGGGTCGGCACTTTTAAAATTTTCACGGCCCATTACAGCCCCGGGAGGTTCTAGCTTGATTTTTACTGCCACGAATCTTTATTGTCGAAACTTTTATTACCCCTTTGCCTGTTATGCTATCGACCCCGAGATCGTTATCTCATTTTATATACCGAGGAAGCGCGCCTCATTTTCAGCGTTGCATAGCGAGCTCGCGAATGAGATGTTGATGGAATCCGATGTACCGTGGATCCTACGATGAATTAATTTCTCGAGGGCTTGTTAATGCATATGTGACGCAGTCGTGAGTAGGATGTAACGATGGTATGATGTAATGCTATATCTGTTTGAAGTACACATTCTCGAGAAACTTAATACTCTATCACGCAACAAATTTTCGCTTGCTTCATGCTGCAATATGTCTTCTTTTAAAATTCGTTGTGGACTTTCGCATACATCTGACTTTTTAGTTCCAGGAAAAGCGACAGAAGTTTCCTCGTTATCCGATGAGTAACAGTGCTATCAAAATCAGATGAAACGTTTACCCGGGACTGGACCAGGTCCCGACGTTAGTCTTATCTGTGTTCACGAGCGTGATATAAATTGCGCAATAAATCGCGAGGCAACCGTCACCGAGGGCGAACATCTATCGCGAACCTAATTGGTTTGCCGTGAAACACACCGAGGGAACTACGTACGCAGCGTGCCGCAGCGGAACAAGGAAACCCAAGACGACGAGGCGTCCGGGTTAGCCGGGTGATATGATATAGGAGGAGGAAGCTGGAGGGAAAGGTGGCCGTGTAAATTGCGACGGGTGGTTGAACGCGGCAGGAGCATCGGGAAGCGTCGGGACGGAGCGGAACGGAGCAAAAGCCCGAGCATCGGGGGCCATCCTCTTCTTTTTCCACCCGGCCGCCGGTCTACCTTAGGGAGCACGCCATTGAAAACGCGATTTCTTCCCCCACCGGCCGCCCGCCCCCGTCTTCCTCCCTTTCTCTCATTATCCTCTTCCTCGTTTCATTCTTCGTCCGCGAGAATCGGAGCATTCGCGTACGGGACTGACTTTTCGCCGGCTCCGCTCGCTCACTCGCTCGTAAATCTGCGTAATGAGGCGTGTAGAAAGGCGGCTTACCTGACGAACTATAATGCCATCGACTGACGATTGGTTCTGGCTCTTTCATGCCCTGTACATTCACCGAAGATTCTTTCAATATCCTTCCGCTCCCGTCTGGTGTGCCAGGCGTCGGCCTTCCTTCTCCCCCGTCCCAAGCCCCCCCCCCCCTCCCCGCGCCCTCGTTATTTGTACAATCAACCGAGGAGCCTTCCTTCGCCAGACCGCGTGGAATCTTCATTAGCCCGCGGTCGCGAGCTGCCCGCAGACTGAATGGTAAACTTTATTGCGTGAGCGTTACAACGAAGTCGTGCTAATTTAATGATGCCACGGGGCGCTTGAGGCCACGCTCGAACGGTCGCCGTCCGTTAACTTCCTGGCAATTTTTCATAGGAAGTTTTGTGCCGTAAGGTGAATGCACCGGGAGCAGACGGAGCGTCAGCAGCGAGCAGTTTTCGGAAGAGAACGTTGAAATTCCTGTTATTAGCGGTGGTAATCCTAATAATGTAGAGAGCAGGTCATCGAGGGGTGATTCCTGATGCATGTAGCTAACAGAGTAGGAAGAAAAGAACTCACGAGAACTGTTATACTTTCGTTCGAATAATTCAAATATATTGCATCAGATTTTTTAAAAATCAAAACGTGAGAACTCTCTTTTCTTACTTCACACCCCTTCGAACCCATCGCCTATTTACACACAAATGAAATCCTACAGCTAAACAAGACACGCTCCAAACTAGTGGCAAAGTCTCGATTTAATATCACAAATACTTTGTCATTCCAAAAAATTCCGAAATATACTACACCGTAGTATAGCGCCGTAATTTGTTAAAAAACGTACCCAGAAGGTGGCGTCGCGAGGAAAAAAGTCTTCCTCGCGGCGCGGTTGAATAGCGAGGATCCCCGTACCGACGGTGTCGACGCCCCCGACGCCGCCACCGGTAGACATTATTAAATTACATTTAGAAGCGTCGAGCCGAGCCGGGGTGAGAGCGAGGAGACGGTGGTGGAGGAAAAGTGGCGGAGTAGGGACAAAGAGGGCCGGCGCCCGCTCGCGGCTGTATATATTAATTTGCTGCCGACAATACATATTCAAGTTGGAATTCATACGCTGTCAGAGACAGCGCTCGGTCGACTGAATAGATAGACATTATGGATGTCATACGGAAGCAGGAGTGCCGTGAGAGGGACGCGCGACGTATGGGAACGTACGTTTTGCGTACGGTTCACGCTGCCGGGCTATGCGAGAGGGATGGATAAACACGGGAGAAAGAAAGGGAGGGGATGATGCGCGGGGGAGTGCAGAGAGACTGCCACTGCACGTTCCTGGCGTGACGTGACATCCTATTCGAGAACACGCGCCGCATGTAACGAGCGGTTCCGAAACTTCTCCTGTAACCGTTGAACGAGGGCTACCTGCGTTTTACTTTCGAACCTGTTATTAACTACAGTCATGCACGCACTGTCAAAATTTACCCCCTTCCTCTGCTTCGTCGCCTTGTAGCATTTCTCGATGGTTCGATACGTTGTAAACTAGTTCCGGGACAGTGTCATCAGCATTTTACTTTCACCGTTTATTGGTCCACCACGAGGAAGCTTCCTGCGAAAAATGCGACACCTTGTTGCCTTGGATTTGCATCTGGTTACCCGCGGGACGGTTGTTACGAGCATGGACCCGCGGCGCCAGTCGACCAGGATCTGTGATGCTGAGCGAGCGAAAGAGGATTTGACAATTCCAATGAAGTTGGTTACTTCGATAAAATTTTGGAGGGAGCTGGTTTCCAATGTTACGCGGGAATCGTACGGAAAACTAGACTGGGTCAACCGATACATTTAAATTTCCAAATCGTCGTCCAGGTCAACCCCCTACTAAACCGGAATTCTTCCTTCCGAAATGCGCGGGATTACTGCCGATTTCATTCGCTTGACAAATTCGGTCATCCTCGCGTATAAATTCAAACTTTAAAATGACCCGAAAAGGTAACGACCAATACTTAAAATTATAGTCACTTCTGTATTACCCTTTGGGGTCTTCTTTGTTTTTATCTTTCTAAAGAAATATACGATCAGCATTGCTAATCGAGAGCTATGACTACCATCATTGGATCACTATGAATCTAAAGAAAAAAGGTTCCTTTATTTAACACTAAACCTACCGACATTTATTTGTATCTATTTCTATCGCGAAGAAACGCGTCACGCGGTTCCAGTGGTCCACTGATAATTAAGTAAACGCTGACGATGAAAGGCTCCGTTCCAGCTGTCCTCGCGAGGATCCTGAGCAGCTCGCTGACACGAGGATTACACGAGTTCGAGTGTAAATTTCAATTCCGATTTGAATTAAGATAAGAGAGCGCAGGTTCGCCCCGTATTTTTTTCCCGGGAGGGAGCAGCTTGCAGATGCTATCAAATAACAAGGAAAATCTAATTACGGCCGGAAACGTTCGCGTGGATCGTTTCTGAAGTTCCCGGGGCGCGTGATCGACGCCTAGCTGCGGTGTGAGCAACCGTGTGCTCACTCCCGGTGACCCGTTCGCTCTGAAAACAGGAATATGGGTCAATCTTGATATTCGATCTTGGTATTGACCCATACTGCATTATAAATTGGAATTTTGATTTATATAAGTATATATTACTTTCTTCGTGAATTTATTAACATACATACACGAATATTATATATTGACCTTTTAGTAAAAATAGTGAGTGAATTGCAGTTTTACTTTTTCATCTTCAATATCTTCTGGTTTTTATTCATAAACTTCGACTTTGGCTCATACCTCGACTCAATCTTTTCTTTTTTAAATGAGGTAGTTATACCCAACCAAATTCAACCAAAGCTAATTATACCAATAAATGAATGTACCTCTTCCCTGTAATTTTAAAGATATAGTAGAACACGATAGTTCCACTATTACGAATTGTGGACTTGTGAAAGCGTGCCCTGTGGAAGATATCGATTTTTTTCCAGCTCAAGACACGGAGGAAACCTCTTTAAAAGCGGGTCCAGCGGCACGGAAGGAAAAGAAGCCGCGATGGGCCCCGGGCCAACGTACGTAGTATATAGAACGAGAAGCCATCCGCGGATGTACGAGCGCGTAAATCACCGCTCGGGAACCAAGGGAAAACTTCGGGTCCGCTACTCTGTTCGCCAACGAAGCCGGAGGCCATAACTTTAAGCCGCTCAACTTGCTCGACGACAACGACGACGACGACGACGACGACGACGGAGTTGCGCATCCAGACGCGCTGTCGACTTTCCACGGTTCCGGTGTTCCATTTACGGGAAACGCGCGTGAAACGGACAACTGCTACTCTGGCCCGTGCCAGAAGAATTCGTTTCGCGAAGGTACACGTCCTGGTAGATTTACGGTTCCAGTCTCTTACGGTCTCTTTCCGTCTTTGCAGCAACGACCATCCTGATAAAAGCGTTCCGTTCAGACATTAACCCTCTATTGCATAATGTGACCGACTTGGAACTGCGTGGAAATGGCGGGGTACTAGTTGTCTTTGGTAATGGCTCTTCGAATGGGGATGGAATATCCTGGAAAGTGGTTCTTGGCGAGTCCGGGAAGGTGGAGATAAAAATTCTTTTCTAAAGAAGAAACTATGTTAACAACTGTCAACTTCGAAGGTGTGTATTCTTCAATTAACAAACAATAGAGCAAAATGATGACATAAGCCCCTTCTAATTTCACATAAACTGCAACGTATCTAACTTCGAACCAATTCATGATAATGAGTACAACAATACATCGTTTCATAGTATGTACTCTATAATCAGGTTGATTTCTCGTCGTGGAAGGCATTAGAACATTAATTATTTCCTCTTATATGGTTTAAGAGAGGCTCAGACTTTAGTATGCGCATGCAAATAATGTTCACCGAGGTTTAAAAAATAGGAAAAGTTTCGATTTCGATCTAACAAGACTCCTATAGAAAGAGACACGACCACACGCGTCGTCCGCGTCGGAAGGGTTAAACTTGTTGAACTATACTTGTTGATGTCGTGACTGCATATCGACGCCACGTGGAGACGCCTCGTGACGTCGGCGTCGGTACACTTTCGACCCGAGCCCGCCATTTACGGCGGAGCGTGAAAGTTCTCCAAGCACGAGATACCCGGGCGTCTATCGAGGACGATGGCACCGATTATATCGATCCCCCGACGATTATTCCATGACGGCCGTGTAACCGTAGACTTTCATCCTCGTTGCACGCTCGTTCATTGTTCCGTCCAAGGCCCCTTGAATCGGCCACGCACGTGCGCGAACCCCGTCAGCCGTGCCACTTTCGACGGGTGATATAATGGGGCCAGGTAGAATTCTACACGACGAGCACAGCCGCCTTTGGACACAATGGTCCCGGGCTCGACTTCGCGACTCCTTCCTCTAACAATGGATTCCTTGGCTCCCTCCTTGAAAAGGAAAGCTACGTTTTCTTACGTTGCCCTCCGCCACCCCCACCCCCCGCCCCTCCTCCTCTCCCTCCACCCGCCGTATCTCTCAAGATCATATTTCTACGGATAATGGCCGAAATCGGACGGGGGATTTCGCTACCTTCGCTGGGGGAGTCCAGACGTGGGTTAGGGAACCTGCGGCCTCTTCAGGTGCTCGGCAGGGAAAGTCCATATGTATATTGGGATGGAAGAGTTTCTTGAGAATGATGAACAACATAGACACGCGTGTATCTGGTTTTAGAAATTGCAGAACCTCATTCATGGAACGTTTTAGAATTTTGGGGTCGGTGTGAGGTGTACGGTAATCGTATGTTATACTGGGGGGGTACTTTTTGAGAAGAATGTGAAAATGGTGATTACTAGTGGTGCTCCTTCTGAAATGGAATTTAGGGACGGATTTCTGATATTAGTGGCTAAATGTGCATGATGAGGAAGGGTTACACTTTTGAGTTACATCTAGAGTAGGCTTATGATCATCGAGGCTGAAGATTTCTGCAATAGTCGAGGTCGTTGCAATAATTAAGGTAATACAGTAAGTCGAAGCATCTCTTAAGCCATATAAGAAAATAATTCGTGTTACCAAATAAATTTTCTATAATAAATATGTACATAAATGAATTTCACATGTGTGTGTATCTGCAATGAAAAATTTGTTTGGTAACATCAAACCTGTCATTTAATTTAGACAAACTTCTTTGGTAAACACAGAGGGTACGAATATTTATAGGACCCCGTCATCTTTCCCCGAAATTGTCGGCGAGTTCCCCTGATTCTCTTCAACCGAAACTGCGCCAGGCGTCTTATAATTTGCCATTACGCAAGAAACCGGTCGCAAGCGTGGGACCGTATCAACCTTGGCTGGCCCTTTCGTAAAGAAATCGACCAGCGGTTCCGAAAACGGGCAAAGAAACGAGCTGTCGCTTTACCAAAGCGAGACGAACGGTGCTCCATCGTATTGCTCCGAAAACAGAGCGATTAATGAGAACCCGCGAACCGAGTCGGCTCGCTTTCCACGAATCGCGGCGCGCGACACCTCCTGAAGCTCACCAGAGTAATTTTAATTGAAATATGGTCGGTCCACGCGCCGAGAGCTCGCGTATCTCCTCCATCCAGCGGTCGCAATTACTAACTAGAAACAGGGGCGTTTGTTGTTTACGAAAAAAGGGGATAATTATGTTTCGGTCAGCAAGTTACGTGTGCTACGTATGTATATACTTAGAGTAACGAAATGCTGTTTATATTATGATAAATAGAAGACCTTTCTATCAAAAGAAGTTTATGGTGCAGTTATAATGCTTTATTAGAGGTCGAAATAATTGTATTTTTAGTATGTATGTAGATGTTTACAATAAGGTCTTATTCACTTGGTACTGTAGCTGTTTTTTTGAATTTTGTTATTTTTATGGTGTGGGTCATTTTCTATTAATAAGGACGTACAGTGGAAGTAAATATACAATACAGTCAGTGGAAGAAATTACATGATAAAAAATGATAAAGAAATATGTATCCCCTCATAATTAGCTCACCATTTGGTCGTGATAAGTAATACTTCTGGTATTCACAGCAATATTACTGCTACTCAGACTCATCAGAAATGCTTACTTAGCAGATCCAGTCGACGTTATTAATCAAATCCGAGTCATGATTTGCTAGGTAAGCCTTATTATGTCTTCACCCAGCAGATTTGAAATGAAATGTAACGATACTACTCTTCCAAGCAGGGAGAATCCTAAAAAATCCTAATATATCACAAACAGAACTACGTATGCACAAAGACAAAGCTCCAAATATCCCATTCGCGAGTCGGAAAAAGTACAACGCAGAGAAAAGAACGCGCGAAGCGAGCCAGCTAACCGTGTCTAATGAATCGCTGTTGCAGCAGAGGTACAGGCGAGCCCATCCTTTATTTATAGTAGTGTTACTTTTTATTTGCGACCAACCACAATGCTTCCTGCACCCACAGTTTTCTGTTCTCGCGACGCTCGGGCCGCGATCGGGACACGGTCCGTTCTATTTTTCCCGCGTAATTTATTCTCAGCGAAAAAAGGTTCGACGATAAATTCAACTTTCAGCGTTTCAGTATCGTCACCCCCGTCCTTCCCTCGGACGTTCCCTCGTTAACGACTCGATTAGCTCACGCGCTCGTCTATTTCCCTCTTCCTTCGTTTTCCCCCACGTCCTATTCCTCGCTGGTCGATGCATAATTCAAGCATTATACGGCACGCCGTGAGGCAAAGACCGAGCGATCAATTCCTACGCCGAGCAGCCACATGGCCGCTGAACTGGAGGCAAATTATTTCTGAAACTGGGCATTGCCTGTTAATAGTTATTTATGGGCACTTGCATATAGTACCCCGCGGGATACCATAAGAAATCGCTGGTTTGTGTAACGAGTAATATTTTTGGCGCGATGGAGCAGTGTTTTTGCGTTTTGTCTCGAACCTCCTGGTTGAGATCATTAGCGAGGCTTATTTAATTGATTTTAACTCGGACGTGACGTTGGTAATCGCTTGGCGAACAGTTTCCGGTGGCTGGATACTTCATCGATGGAGGATTAGTTTAACAGATTGGTCGAAAGATTAATATAGATCTGAGAAGCGGGATCTGCTGAGCGAGCCAAGATGGCCCAAAATGGCCCAAGATGGCCCAAGATGGCCCCATTGACCTAAAATGGACATAGGAGTAAAGGGCATCGTGCAAAAGTATTTCTTTTTTTAAATTAGTGTCTGGATTTTTTCATATATGAGGTTAAAAAAAATGATTGAGGTCTGACCAATCCTACGATAGGACTCCTTTCGCAATTGATTCCAAATTCCCCATCGAATCCATAAGAACAAACTTTGTCGTTGCAGACAATTCCAAACCAGGCAAATACCGGCAATTTCGCGTAATAAAAACAACGGTGCGCGTTTCTTCGGTCCGGTTCTGATTTATGCCCACGGCGAAAATGAATATTACGACGGTTTTAATGCCGTCTGGTGGCCCAGCGGTTGGCCAATGAAGAACGTCGACGATCGTTAACGAGATACCTTCGCCTTTAGTAGCGATCGCTCGTTAATTTGGATTTCTTATCGGTCCGCGACTCGCTTCGATGATAATTAAACGAATACGCGTGTAACGAACAGCGCCGCTTATGTTACGTTTCGTCGGTGGTCGAGGTTGCTGACTTTAATTAAGAGATTTACGACACGTAACCGCAAACTGCTACTATGACGGGGGAGAACGAGGCGTAAAAAGACGAGGAAAGGTTGGAGAACGGAAGAAGGAAACAAACGGTGTAGGTGTGTTCTGAACGGGGTTGTCAGATGTCCTCTGGCAGAGTATATTCCTGGTTAATAATTTATGCGATCTCTGGATTGTTGATGATTTATTGCACAGTCTAGGTAGGTACTATTTTGATACCTCACTTGGTAGTAGCGATGAGGGAACTGATTATTCTAGGATGTTTAAACTGGGATTAGAAGACACTTGAAGTTTAGAATAAAAAAGTTAGAATGACTATCCAAGAATTAATGCTCCAGGATTTCAAACGTCCTACGAGCCCTAAGTCCTTCCTCTAAATGTTAATAACTTCTTTACTACACTGCCAATGCTATTTCGATTCAAAATAACTAGCCCTACAGTCACCCTTCGACTCACAAAGGCAAAGTACTTAAAAACCCATTAGACTCCAATTTCCAGCAACTGTCAGGATGTCCCCTCTCTATTCATTCTACCTACCCAGAGTCTAATACAATTCTTCCTAGAATGCTACCAGTCCAAACATCAGCCCAACGACTGAATAACAATATGCCCACTCAGACACAGGATGCGTTACGTAGCCTTCTGGCCTACAAGTCGCTGCATATTCCGCTCTCGCCGCAACACGCTTATTCAGCGAAATAGCCAACATCCTGACGTTCCAGGATGACGCAGCGAATAGGCAACACGACGCGTTCCCTTTCACTCGGTCGAAAAAACCGCTCGCGCTTTCTATCCACCGATCCAAGCCAGGTCCAATCTTCCGCGAAATTCTTCAATCGCTCAGAAAAACGCACCGTCTCCACCGTGAAGCGGGAGGGAGGAGGAGGGGGGGGGGGGCGAGTGTCAAACGGGTTCCCTCGAAACCATGGCGTCCTCGCAGTTTTATTGGCAAGGGGACCGTTTCCCAAGGACCCTTCTCGCGTCCCGGATGGGTCCTCCGCTTGGTTTCCCGGTTTTCATTCCGAACAGCTTTCAGACGCAGACGACGCGGAGAAGCGACGCTCGCAAACACAGGAGGAGGACGAGGGACAAGGCCGAGGAACAGAAGCACGAAGGGAACGAGGGTGGGAGGTGAATCGACTTTGTTGCTCGAAGGTTTACACGGCCAATCTCGCTTTGATGTCCCTCCCCGCCTCGCTGCCGCCCCCTTTCGACCCTGCCAGCCCGTTACAACCCCTTACGACCGGCAACGCACACACCGGATTACGTTTGTCGTGCGCAAGCACACACGCACGGCATATTCATACGCCGAGATAAGTGTGCTCGCGCGTGTTTGCTCCAGTCTTCAACCGTTTCCGGTCCGTGGACGCGTAGTCACGTGGAAACCCCTGCGCTCTCCGAGGACCGGAGCGGGGGGTGATTCTTCGCCGGGGGTGGAAAGACGACAAGGGAAACAATGGTTGCGATTTCGGAACCGAGAGGGGAGGTTTAAAACGATTGGGTTTTGGGACGTGGCTTCGATGTTTTATACACGGGGAATTTAAAAGTTACGAGGGACTGGAATTAATGCGACGTAGTTCGCAATAGGGGCTGAATTTTGGGAGCGAGGATTTGTGCATTTAGTTTTAGGGATGGTGAGTGATTGGCATGCTTGCTGTTGTAGAACTCCTGGGTTTCGTGTTTTTGATGAAGTCCAATCCTCAGCCAGAACTAATCTCAGGGTCCTCAATGGCACTTGAGAGGGCAGGCCATATTCTAAACTGTCTCTTTCGTTATTCTGCAGTGACAGATATATACATTGTACATATATTCTCAGTGCATTTATTTTTGTTGTAATATAAAAGATTGAATTATAGTAAATACTCCAACAACACCTGATACCTCAAGCAAGAAAGCGCCTCGATGATGCATTCCCCAACGTCTTGGACTACCCTCGAGAGACAGCTGCTCAGGTGAAGCCCACAATCTCAGCCTAACGCGATAGACCATCTAACAACGCACTCTCATTGGAATAAGAAACACCTGTCCCCAAGCTTGGACATTCGGAAACGTTTACCCAGTTTGGAGGCAATCGGATCCACTCTTTCAATCGTGGTCACCGACGGAGCCCGCAAACTTCGTTAGGGGTGGGCACAGGGTCGATGTGTCGTCGAAGAGATTTGCGACTGCTGGGATAAAGGTAATTTCTTCGGGACCGCCTTTAGTTTGCGTGTCTCGCATGGAACACCTGGGACCTCTGTCCAGATATAAAGAGGAGACTTCCCTTGTAACCTGTCCCCCTTGGCACGAGGATTCCTTTCTTCCCAAACTGGGAGCCACCACTATGTGGTTTCTCGTCCGTGGATCGAAGAATGGCACTTGTTCGCGCACGTGATTGTGGCCAACACAATTGTGGGAAACACGGATTCTGAGGCAGTGGTGCACTAACATTTAGGGAATGAAATTAGGGATCATTTTCTGTGAACAATATTTTGCTTAAAACGGGGACGAAGTTATTGTTCAAATATATTATTATTTTATCTTGAAGGAAATAATAAATGAAATCATTCAAAATATCATTCGAAAAATATTTGTGCAAAAATATTATACAAAATTTCCTGGATTATTTCTTAGCTCGCGAGGTTGGATATTTATAGGAATACTCCGGGCAGAGATTGAAACTTCGAAAACCAGCTGTGTTCACCTGGCGACACGAACGCAGACAAAGTCGATCTCGCGATAAAGCAAAGGGGCACTGAAGGAGGATCTCGCAAACCCGCGAATTTTACGAGTGATCGTGAAAAAGAGCGTAAAGGAGCGATTCGCTATCTCCGAACGACCCTGTCCCACGATTTTCGCTTCATACTCCTCCTTTGAGTCGAATTTACACGAAGGTCGCGGAATCACCAGGATACGGTCCGAATTTACGTAGTGGGCCCTAAGAGACCGGTTCTCCTGCGTGCTATCACTTCGAATAAAGAGGGATGCCGATGGTTCCCGCGACGAGTGATTCGCTAATTATTTACCGTGTTAACGACTTCGCCAAATTCGACGAGCATAAAGTATGTTGCAGTGGGAGGATCAGCGTATACACACAACACTTAATCAAATGTTTGATGTTTCCAAATCAATGTTTCATTATAAATGTCATTAGAAAAATTCAATTGGAAACATCACATCGATCATTTAATTTAGACAAACTTCTTCGATGAACATAGAAGGTACGGATACTTATGGGACTGACCGTATGTCCATGTTTAAATTTGTATCACACTAGCTATACACACTCGAGAATTCCATGGATAAAAGTCAACACCTGACAGTTTACAATATCAAACAGAACTTCTATTTTATCATCCTATAAAAACACATTCCGAAACATTCTGGTGACCTGCCCCATTTCAACGCGTCCCAAGGTCGTTGAAATCGTCAACACGGTGAATAATTACCATTTCCACGCTTACGACGAAAAACGAGAGTGCAACCGACTGGTTAGAGTGCGCGCAACGTGTCGCTTCGCTGCCGTGAAGTCTCCCCTTCACTTGTTGCGCCTTCCGCGAGTACGAGGAAGTCGTTTCATCCAGCGACGACGTTCCTGGAACGCGAACTAATTGCTGGCGTCAAATTGTATCGTTCCTACCACCCGAGATCCCCGTCTGGATCCATAAAACGGTACTTTAATTTCCTCAGCGCACCGCGATCACGTTATCCGCTCGCCATCTCGCTGGTATTTTCCCGGACGATCGCCTCCGAGAATGACCAGCGTGTGAAAATTACGGTTGTCGTGACCGGAGCGCATAACGTCCACGTCCGCGGGCCCCCCCCCCCCCCCCAGATGATCGGGCGGCTTTGTAATTTTTTATACGTAACGAGGCGTGCAACGTTTACGACCACGATGAAGTTGTAGCGAGCAAGCGCACGTGACGCTAGACCAGTGGATCAACTATATGATTTTTGTGGAAGTATGAAATCTTGGTCCAGAGTTGCCTTTCCGGCAAAATGAGCCATGTGGTCCGTTAGATGGAGTTGAAGGGATCGTGTGAAACATAGTCAAACGATAGGAGAGTGTGATAGGTCGAGATCGGTACTCAGACGTGTTAGTCTGCAACTTGAATCTGTTTCTACTGTGACATAAGTGGTATATTCTGTTATTAGGCGGACCGAGAAATAATCGAAATGTCTTCGACTTGGGAAAGTTTTTCAATGAAAAATTAAAGGACTTTATTAGTGTTAGGAAATGTTAGGTAATGATGGAAATTATTTTGTTGATTAGTAGTTAAGATTTCTTTAATAAATAAATGTTGATAAAATTTGGATTACTTTTCGGTTCCCCAAATATTCAGTGACAGAGATAACATGTATCCTCTCCTTAATCTTTTTCAACAAGCATAAATATGGTTAATTAACCCATAAATCTAACGTGACCCAACTACATCGGCTTGCAATTTAAATCCTGAGCGGAGTCTGCAGTACGCAGTCTTGCTCTTAAGCTTTTCTCTGAATCTGAAAGTCTGGGACCAAAGACTTGGGAAAAAATGACAGCTGGCTCGCGATTTATACCCTTCGCGAAGTTTTCGCCGCGAGTGGAAAGGCCCAGCTAGTGGCCGACAATCCGAGACGCGATCTCGTTACTTTCGTTAGCGTTGAGGCCGCGTAAGGCCCGACGAGATGCCTCCATGTACGCGTCGCTCCGTATACGTTTACCGAGATCCGTGACCAGGGATCTCTTTGGTCCCATAAAGTTTTTTTTATGGCCACGTCCTAGCCGCAATCTTCCATTGCGTATTTGCCGGACGACCCTGACCGCAACATCGCGTATCACATTGTAACGCGACCGAAGATAGCGATCGCTATCGTAAACCTAGATAGACACGACCGTTGCGTCAAAGAAAGACTCAGCGAAATGAGAGGAGAGGAATCGACCGGTCCGCCACGATATACTGTTTATGTTGCGGTGTACGGACCTCCGAGTTGCGGAACGACACCTCGGACCATCGATTTTGAGCTATCTCCATAAAATTCGTAGCATTCTACTATTTCAACATAGGCTACATGTTGCATCTGTCACCAACTTACGGAATATACAATTCATTTTGTAGTAGATGTATCTCTGAGTTGTGGAACTATACGACTGGGTCTCTATTACGAGGTACCGTCAAAAATGCTATAGCGTTTGAATATTTGAGCATGGGATCGACATTCACAGGGATCTAAACCAAGAGATGATCCTTTATTCGAATGTACATAAGTGTGGGTCCTGTTTATTATTTTGACACTACAGAAAGTAAAATTACAAGCTAATGATGAGAGTATTAATTATGGATAAAATAAAATGAAGCTATAATACGAATATTCTAACAGCACGAACCATACACAGTTTAGAAAGTAACTTCGTCCATGTAATAATTAATTCTTCTAATTACTCTTAGCTACCACCATTCAATTCCCCCTGAAGTATCCTATCAACTCAAGACCTTTACATCAGGAAAAATTCTCCAATTCATACCGTGCTTAAAAACATCTTTAACATACACGACCGGCAGTCCAACAAAAAAAGAAAACAATTTTATTCGCGATGTTCTTCGCGTGTAAAAAGGCTAAAATTCTTCAGAGCTGGGGTCAAATTTGTTTGAAGTAAAAATTCGCGAATCGCTCGCATCCCGTGGGGAACACGACCTCTTTGACTTCGGTCAAAAGCGTGCAAATAAAAATCATGCTACCGGAGTTCTCCGACGGTGAGCACGCGCGCGCGCGCGTTTGATGTACTTTTAATATCGACGTAATGTTCGTAGCGCGTTAAATGTAGGCGAGAGACGCAAACGGTGCATCATCGAGTTCCGGCGCGAGCAGACATCAAAGAGGACGGAGAAAGACGCGCGCTGGAGCATCGTAAGTCGGTCGACAGGAAGTTAAATTCATTACCGGATGATTTCATTACCCGAGGAAATGAAACGTATGTAGGGAGCATGTAACTGGTTAATTGCGAACGTTTGTAAATCAACAATGACGTCTGCGGAGTCCTTGGTACATGCACCTGTGAATCGTTAATTATCCGCAGGGTCGTTCCACTTCAAATCGATCACATCTTGCGATTCGATTTACGCGAAATTGAGATATGTTGCTGTTCAGGGAAAATTAGGAAGGGGTTTAAGTCATCGTTTTAGTGAATCTCAGGTAGAAAAGTACAAAGCGACGAATTCTGAGATTTTTGCCTATTGGAACGAGAAATTAATATAATTTGAATGAATTTTTAGTGATGCAACTATAGTAACTCTACAGACTTGCTATTTTTCTTATTTTACTATGGAATATTGACATTTTAATCTGGATTTTCTAATCGGCTGAAAAAACATTTCTTTCTGTGAAAAAATTGTAATAAAGTATTTCCTAGTTCCATTATTTAAAAGAAGGCACTTTGCAAATGCACTTGTGAAGGAAGCCATGACGCATTACAGGATAATGGAGATCCAATAACTATAATCACCCCGGCTACAAACGATATTCGCGATTCTAATTCGAGGAAATTTCGAGCAATAACCAATACGGCCTGTAAAATTTACTCCTATCGAACTGGATGAACTCATAGAGACTCGATTAAAAACCGTGCGGTTAAATAACCATCGATGACGATGTCCGACGGTTCTGTGCTCGATGTAATTTAACGTACGCACACAATTTGATGACAATTAACGATGTAGGATATTAGTAATATCGGTCCACGCGCGTTACCAAAGCAGACGTTTAATCTACTTACTTAATTGCAAAACTTCATTATCCGTGCGCTCGGAATAACGCTATCACGCCTGCGTAAATGGGTTTACATGCGACTGTTCTGGGCGGTTGGAATTGCCGCCGCTGATTACCTCCTGTGAATCAATTCACTGCTCAATTCGTTGCCAATTTCTAGCTCGAGGTATTTTCCCAAAATTTATCTGTACACTTTCCTTTGCAGTTTGCACTAGATTCCGCTCAGAAAGCATCCTGATTCCTTTCAAAAATAAACCTACAGACCTCACAGATTACTTTAGACCCTGAGAACCTTCTGGACCTTCTTCTCCCGAGAATCACCGAAAGTATAGCCCATCGACGAGCCAGGATTTCTGGGCAAACTCAAATCTCGTTCCTCCCATAAAGACTTTACGATAACGTGTCACGTGTCTCAGGTAGTTTGACAGCTCGTTGGGAATCGAGTTTGACCGCACCCGATGGCTAACTCGAGGAGAGGGTCGCGAATCGCGGACGGTCGTAAAACGCGACGTGCAACGTGGACACGGTCTCAATGACGACAGGGAACGAGGGTGGACAGCGTGGAAACATAGAGAACGAGGATGGACCACCAGGGTGAACAACGTCACCCGATATAAAAGGACGTTTATCTGCAATTATGGAATTTAATTAACGATGGTATTAAGCGTGGGACCATGGCAGATTTCACGGTAAAAAGCGAAGAGAAGCTGGATCATTCTTGCACATGGTGAAATTCTTTAAGGCTAATTCTAAGAATAATTTATGTTACCAGGATATTGTGTCGTTGCGGTTCTCCTTCCTATGAAAGTCTTTGATAAGAGACAATTTTTTGGCAGATCCTACAGACTGAATTATTATTAATTCTTGTTTTTTTATGAAAATATAAGAATCGTGTTTTTACAATCTTTATGCAATGGCTTTTAAAACTTTTAAATATTAGGTAGTTCATCAGACTCCTTCAAGAATTTACATACAAAATTAACTATTATTAACAAAAGAAAAGGATCCTACTTGTTCTATCTCCTATAAAATGATCCTTCTCACGCTACAATGCAAGCAGAAAATTCCTCGACACCTGGATCCTTCACCTCATTTCAGTTCTAACGTGCAACAGTACGGGTCAAAATTGACCCAGTTTCTAAAGCTCGCCATTAAACACCTCGTCGCGACAAGGTGGACGACGCGTCGCGGGGAACGTCTTGCAGCCGAGATTAGTCGCGACTCCCATGTTCCGTGTTTATGGCGGAACTTCGGCGGACACTCAGCCCGCGAAGCGACGACGCCTCTCGCTACGTTATCTCGTTACGCAACACGAGAGTTTCAACGTGTCTCGTGTTGGCCAGGATTATTATCAACGAAACCGAGGACAAGATTTATTAGCGTGTTTCCTCTCGCACGTCGCTACTTTTTCCGTTACCCCTGTCCCGCAGGGAGAGGAAAGACGGCGAAGTTTGGTTAATGACAGCCAGCCAGCGTGTAATTACGTAATTGGATAATCAATCACTCGAAGCTTCCAATTTTTCATGCGACTCGAGTGCATTAACGCTGGAAAAATATTAACTGCGCCAGGGCGAGCGCGGGCCGGGGACGTATCAAGCTTTCTGACCGCGATGAAATGGAAAATTTATGTAAAAGTTGCCGCAGTTTCGTTAAAAATTTTCAGAAAAATTGCAGGACGTGGTAATTTCCTCTTTTAACCCTTTGGCGAGTCAAGAATTCTTTTTTAGTACGAGTGACTGGAAACTGTCGGGGGTAATATTGTAGTGCCACTTCGTTTTACTATTAATGAGAATCGTGATTCTGTAATACATAATAGTTTAATGTATTAAAATGTATTTATTCTCGTCTTCTTCGTTTCGTTTGTCGCGGAAACGATCCTCCAAAACGAACACCGTCTACCAACGCAAATCGAAGGAGTCGTAGGACCAAAGCGCGATTACTCGTCGATAGAACAGAAGGGGGAGGATAGAACTGAAGAGAGGATTTCTCCAAGAACAGCCGGTGGTTCCCGATATCGAGGAATCGGCGATCGGGAGTCCCGTAACTCGGCGAAGGTGATTCGAAGGCAGGTCGAACGAGGAGAAATGGAGTCGCGTATTAAAATCGGCATAAAACGTTATTATCCGCTGGCGTAATTCCGCGGTACCGATAGCGAGCCCCCTTTTCTCCCTCGAGCCAGGGGCTGACGTACTTGTCGGCGTGGAAACCAACCCCCTCCCTCACGGGTAGGAGTGCGGCTGGATTCCGTTCAACTTCTAGATAATGCACTCGCCTCCGTCTCGCCTCTGTCTCCGTCTCGGTTCCTCTCGCCCCCAGCCTCTGGCATCTCTCGCCTCTCGTACCTCCGGCCATGGAGGGAAGAATTCGATATCAAATTCTTTTAAGAACATCCCGCGGCTGAAACGCCCCGGGAAAGTAAGAAGGGGTGGGACGAATGCTGGTCGGACCGACGGGAGGGACGACGCAGGGTCCGAGAAGATATTGCTGCATTCCTATGGTACATAATGAGCTGTGAAATTCGGAGGAGGTCATTCTGGCTAGAATTCCCCGGCGATAATGGCAGTTATCGTTCCCGGGGGATTAGGATTTCTCGGTGGGCGAGACCGTTCGAAAGGGAACCTCGAATTACGCCGGGTTCTCGCCGCGAAAAATTCTTCGTTTGCGGCGATTTCTTCCTGGGCCAATTCTACTCTATAAGTTGGAACTCTCAGCTTCGGAACCGAGGTTAATTGAGTGTTACTTGAGGATCTTGCGTATAGGAATTTGTTGTAATTAGTGTATGCGATTTTTGGCGTAGTCGTAGACGGTTAGGTTGACACAGAATTGCGAAGATTTGTTGACTCCTGATTTCTTAAACAGCTATCTATGTAACTTCCATTCCTAAAAATCAAAATCTAACTCAAGGGTCGTATTCTTGAAATTATAGACGCAATTCAAGAACTTGTACCACGGTAACTGAAAGCAGTTCTAATTGAAGATCTCTAGCAGTGTACCTCGGAAGTGGGAACAACATGTTTCGGAACAGGTGGCTCCCAAAGAGAACAATTTAGAGATAACAATGTTGACTTATGATTAGGTTGCTAAGATGGAAGCTAGCATAATATAGAGAGTACTGAGAACTTGGGGTAAACAGTCGTTCTCATGCCTAGAGTTTTAAGGATGATGCAGTTCCCGTTAGGAGTCTCCAGCTTTGCTTTCTAGGAGAAGGACGCTCACTCTGACCATGCGTGATACCAAAAAGGCCAATTTTGAAGATAATAATAATGATTTCTAAACTACTAATATAAAATGGAATTAACGTTATACAGAAAATCTGAACTATTCGATAACCTACCAAGTCTACAGTTGCTCTCAGGATCAAAGCCTAGGATTCCAAAGACGTTCCACCCTTCGCAACGTCCACGCGTTCCACCCTGCGTATCCCTTACCAAGGGAACGGTCCAGTAAAAACAGAAATATCCTCCAGGACAGTAACAGATTTTTATAGGACCGTTAACAACGCCGCGCGACGTCTTAACGTCAATACTCCTCCATTAATGGCTCGGATGACCTCTCGGCCGTTCAATCCGCGCCGAGTTGTAAACAAACAGATAGCCTGGACCATTTATGACCAAGTTATAAACAGGTCCATATCGTAGTAACGAAAGCAAAACGCGCGCCATCGAGCTGTCCTCCCCTTGCAAGGTGTTTGGTGTTCGCCAATCGACGACCTTGAACTCCTCCGCCATACTCCCCGATGAAATTAATCGAAGCCACGGCACTCGATCGTAAATCATACACGTTTTACTCGACCCTTCCGCAGCCTGGGCGCGATCTAACACCTGGCACGTAAAGAGCTTCCCAGCTGGCGTGGCCGTAAACTGTCTTCCGGAACACAAACCGCTACCACAGGGATAGCTACTATCTTCCCGACGCTTACTGAAAATACCGTAAACCACTCCTCCGTTCCAGCTAGGCATCTTTAAGACCCTGTGGCGGATCCTCAGCCTCCGGGCGTGCGCGCAGACGCCGACAACACGGGGATTTGCAAAGCATCCGTGAGCTGGCTGGAAAGTTTTCACCGGAACGCGGCCAGAATTCGAACGAGAGATCGTATTTTAATTAACCCCCGGCTGGGGTGGCAGGGGGATGACCCAACCAAATTTGTTTGGTTTATCAGAGGAAGCAAATTTTGATTTTTGTTCGGAGCAAAGTCTTTGAATAAGGGTGGTCTCGTGGAAATTCTAATTTAAAAAGTGAAATGAGTAGGAAGAGTTGAGTAGTAAGATCTAGATTTACAAAACAAAATTTGTTGAACGAATGAAAGATAAACTCTAGATTCTCCATTTGTGTTAATTACAGAATATAATTTCACTGTTCGATAGAATAGATGCGAAGAATGAATGAGCCGTACACTGGACAAATCGATTAACTCCGCTTTTTCAAAAATCTTAAATAAAGGGAATTTTAAAGAACAATGTTCATTATTTCATCGTATTTCTCAACATTTTAATTCACGGAGTTAATCGATTTGTGCAATTAACGACTCAAATATCTAACGACTAAAATATTCCGCATCACTGACCGCTCGTCTACTCACTTGCATCCTTCGCCCCGTTAGCAACCCCCACGTGAAACTGTAGATCTTCCTTACCTGGAACAGAAAGAGATGGACGAATTAGCAAACGGGCGTTCGGTAAAGACAGCCATGCATTAAAAATACGTTTCAAATTGAATAGCAATTTCAGGATGGAAAAACAACGCATTTCGCATTTATGCATCCCAGCTTCACTGTTTACCGAGCTTTCCGTATTCGTGTTTCCATTTCGTTGCCACCCCCACTCGCGACTTCCACCCTCGTCCACCCTCGCGACACTTATTTTCTCTATAGATTCTGACTGAGTTCGTGTCTTTTCCTCCCCAACCCTTGTCTGCCTCCATCGTTCGAATCTTACGTTTATTTCACCCCCTGCCTCCCCAGACAACCCCACCGTCGTCGACGTCAACAAACATCTTGATTATACCGTAAAAGCCGCCTCTGCTTCGAGTCCTGACTGGAAGCTCGACTTTACTTTCCCTTCGTCCCACCCTCGAAAGCTCCTCCATACTCTCCACGTTTCTTAACCTTGACCGTGTTCCCCACCCTCTTATTGCTTATCCGCATCCCTTCCTTCGTCGTTTTGATTTATCTATATTCTTGCTCGTGTTTCTTCCAGTTGCAACCTTGTCTCTATTTTTACTGTATTCACCCCTCTTGTCACTGTCGATTTTCCATTCCACGTTTCTTAATTTCCTCGTCCCTCTAATCTCAAAACGAAGCATAGAGAGAAACCTAATGAATTTCTATTAATATTTTAAACTCATGTAAAATTTAAATGTGTATTTATTCGTTTCCAAGGGTTGCGAGGTTCAAGAAGGATTGATTCAAAAAATTCTCAGACTACACCTAGACCATCCCTGTTCGTTCTCGACTGGAAGGTTGTTATCGTCCCCCTTCTTCGCCCACCCCCGTCTAGCCAGTTCTCTCTGATCCTCCCTTGGCAGCGTCCTCCAACCCCCTTGGCGCGCGAACGGCACAGCCGCCGGTATTTGCATGCAAAATTAATGCCTTTCTATTTCGCCCCGAATTAAACGCAAGTTTGCATAAAGAAACGACGATTTATTCGTTTATTCGTCGGTTTAGAGAGGAAAGGGATGAGGGAGAGAGTCGCAGCGGGGATGGGAGACGCCTAACGTCGGGATCGGTCGTTGGTACCCTCGCAATCAGGACGAACGTCGCGTCCCTTCAACTTTCTTTCCCCTTTCTTTCCCCGATACCACGTTCCTCGACCTCTCGCAACCCTTCTTTCCCTTTCGTGGGAGCACAGAGGGTGGAAGAGAGGAGCCAGGAAACTCTAGGGCACCTGACGGTGGTTTTTGTCGCTTCTCTCTTGTCAGTCGACGACGATCAACCGACAACTTCGTAAACGACGTTACGATCCCCTTTCTTCTTGAGTTTCTTACCCCTCCGCCGTACCAACTACCTTCCCCCGTGTTTTTCTCCCCAGAACCTCTACTTCGGCTGATCGCGTCGTTTTTACGGCACGATCGAACGCTGCCCGACGTTTTCCACGCTCAGACGCGGAATTTGGGCAATTCCAGGGTGGTCAGCCGAACCGGTAATCGAATTCGTCGATTCTGATTGCGGGGAAAGGAATCTCACGGAATTAAGGGGATGGTCGCTCGTTTCGAGGGAAAAACCGATTTTTCAAGCATCCTTTGTACGTAATTGTGACTGGCAGAGATGGAATAATTTTTCTAGCAACGATCTATTCTAATAAAATTTTATTTGAATATATTTTTATTGTGGATCAAACGTGGCTGGCTTGTACTTCTCTTTCTACCATCAGAGAATCTTGCGATGGATAATGGTGGCTGATTGCGGCAACATCGGATCGAGGGCGAAAGAAATTCTGGAAAAGTCGGAGGGCTGAAAAATGCCCGTCAATTGAATGAGTTCGTTAAACACGTACGTCGAAAGGAACTGAATGACCAATCAGACTGCGCATCGAAGTCATCGACCACCGATGGAATCCATGAGGTTTCGATCACTCGAAGAAATCGCCGCTCACGAAGACGTTTCATTGATTCCAATTGAAATTATGGAACGAAGGGATGCTATGACATGATGTAAAATTTTTGCGGATTTGTAATATTACTTGTTTTTAAATTTCTTCGAATTTCGTGTTGTATAAACTTTACATTCATGAAATTCGTCGTAATTAAGGAAAATGGTTACTAAATTCGGTATCATTAAATTACTGGGGTTCGATGCGAAACGAATGGCTAGTGAGAAGCAAAAGGTCGACGTTGACACCGAATAGTAGATGGCGAAGCCCCGAAATTGACCCAAAAACGAGTCGGAAGGGCGCCTAAGCGCCGCCAGCAACAATTTCCCACCACTATTTTTCCTCCTTTTGTCCCATCCGCCGTCGTTAACACGCTCACTGCCGGCACTTTTTTCACAGAATTTCACATTTCACATAATGCGAAACAATTTCAGGGTGAATATTCTGTTCAAAATCGATTTAAATTTCGATATCGAAATATAAATTGAAAATAAGTTTTATTAAAATCCATGTTGCCATTTAAATAAAGTCCTGCAAGAAGACGACCGTACGTACATTAAAAATTTCATTTAATAAACGAAACCCATTCAAAAGGGCTCCGAGCGCGTGTATCAGCAAACAAAATTTTGCAGAAACTCCTCTTCATTGCAACGCCTTTCTTCCACAGAAGTCGGAAAATAAAAAGACACTACGCGACTGTTCATTCCAGCGCATAAATACTTTTGTGCCCCGCAGAACGCGTCCCGTGCAGCAGCGAACGTGTTAACGCGCGTAAACATCCGCCATCCAGCAAACCGTGCTTCACATTCGACGCAACGTGGCGTCAAAGTGTGCCACCCCACGACCCCGTTGCAACCCTCGTCGCGACGACGGAAGGAAACGACCGCAACGAGCGACAAAGAATCTCGTTATGTGTTTCAATTAATCCACGCGTCTTTCGTAACCAGGGACCATTTATCTTCATTCCGCACTGCTCTGAGTCGCGACGAATTTCCGGTGTAACGTCACCCCCTCGCCCCCCACGATCCCTTCGTAATCGCGTCGATTAATCCGGCACGCGAATCTGAGGCAATTAAAAGCGACGCGTCCGATAAGAGATTAATTCGCGAAACGACTGGCAAAAATCACTCGTCCATGGCGGCACGCGCCCCGATATTAATAGGGGATGATAATTTACCAGCGAACAAACAACGACTCGCGCGGGAAAAATCGTTCTAGCGAGTGCGCACGGTACAGGGGTTACGTTTCAATTTTAATATTAATTTTAATGATCGTAACGGCGTGCTCGTTATCCGCGTGCAACTGTAATTTGGTTCGATTGGTCGTTGATGGTGTCATCCGAGAGAAAATGTTTCTGCCTTTATTATCGGTAATTGAACGAACTCGGAATATAATATTCGTGGAAGACTTGGGTGTTGCTATTTTGGGGGTTGTACATTGGAATATGGTGGACATGGGCGCTTGTGGTAAATATCTTATCGCATTAACACTCCATCTTCAGCTGGAATGATCTGATAGCCGTTAAAATAAAGGAACTTAGAAATATAGGAAACTGTACAAATTTACTTTTAATTCGAAAACTTCTTTACCATCTATTCGAAACTTTCATACAAATAAGAAATTTGTCTATCTCCGTCGATAACCCACGGGCGCTAAAGCACACGAAAGCTTGCTCCGCGGTGAGTAGAAAGAAAAAAAGAAAATTCGAGTTCAAGAGACACGAGCGGTGGCGAATTTTCAAAGCGGATGGTTCCCCGTTTCCCAGACAGAGTTGGGGGCTGGAGAGGGAAGAATACAGTAAAAAGGGGAAGCGGAAAATCGCGTCGTAATTCGTTGCAGCGTTTGGTTTCGCAGTCAGCGCGAGAGGTGAAAATCGCGAAGAACAAACTCCGATAAGACTCTCTCATCCCTTACGCCGGCTGGGAACGTTCCCGGTGGGACAGCCCGGGGCGAGCGAGGAGGAAACTGCGAGTATACAACCGTGTACTATACTCGTAGTCCACGTTTCTCACGAACCGTTCGAAACACTCGACGTGACCTATCTCTCCACGTAATATCGTTACTGTTACTCATCTTCCTTAGCGCAACGGCGTATATCGACGGAAAGACGGAAAAATGGCGCTCTCTGTTCGCCCTTTTTCTCCGCACTTCGAGAGGTCGTGGGTCGTTCGAACGCTCTGTTAAATATTGCCTCGTTTACCGCTGATGGCAGGCGAAGGAAGGTTTGTTTCTACTTCCTTCGTCTGATATTTTTAATAATTAGGAGTCTTGATCAAGATTAAAGTAACTTTAAAGTTTTCGATTAGGATGAAGTAGACAAGAAAATGTCACTTGAGAATTATTAACTGAAGACATTCATTGTTTTCTATCTTTTTTTTTCATTAGTCTGGATGAGTGTTTTAAAAGTTCGAAATATTCTCCTGCTTAGACCACGACAAAAATGATTGCAATTTACCCATGGAATAATTTTAATTTCAAGGACCATCTCACAGTCACTACTCTTATCAATTTCGTTGAACAATTTTAAAACATCGAAGGGGATCATAAATACGAGCGATGGAAAAGTCTCTTCAATACCCACAGTAATTTTTTTTTTTTACTGTTCCATTTATTATTCCAGGCTTTTCACTAATTCTTACGCGACGAATCGTTCATTTCACGATCGTGTATCACGAGTTACGTTACAGGCTGCGCGCGGACGAGGCTCTCGCGCCCTTATGTAATTAATAATCAGCTTGGAGATCTGTAAACCAGTCTCGTCGGCTCGGTATCGGCCTACGGCTCGCTGCAAATTTTCCTCGCCGTGGACGGCACATTATTGCGCAACGACGGCGCACGTGCGCTCGTAAAAATCCCTCGTTACGTTCCGGCGTGCAACGTATGCGTAACTGCAACGATAATGGCGGCGCGTTACGAGCACAAATGCGTACACCTCGGCACTGTCTTGGATTCCTTTTTGTTTAACGCTTAATCAGCTGATACGAATTATAGAGGCTCGTATTTCGAAGTACAGAGGATGTTTATAATTTTTTGGGGAGAACGGTACGCGACGTGTTACAGTGGAACTTTTGTGTCGATTAAGACACTTACCAAGATGTTACATGAATTTTTTTATGTAGTTTGCTTTCATAATAAACTGGAGGAAGAAGGAATTTAGTCTTTCGGCACGAAGAAAATATTTGGCGTACAATTAGAACCTGTTAAATGAGTGTCGAAAACCTTGAGCATGTCACTGCACCGTTCACTTGAAATAAATTCTCCAAAAGTGGTTGGATACCAGTCAAAAAATAAACAACTACCCTTTCAACGGGACAGAAAGAATAAAGAATCGAGTCATGGTAGTTTCCGTGTCTCCGTGATGCGTGGCCACGATAGCCGAGAGAGCCGTTCGCTAACAGCCTGCTCGACGCGTCCCTGATTCGAATTTATCCGCTGCGGACCAAGATTCATGGAACGCGTGTCAGTCCCCGTAAATTTGCCAGATAAAACGCGCGCGTCTCGAGTAAAAATCGCGCTCCTTCCACCGCAGTATTTCACCCCCGTTGCTGGTTCGACGAGCTCGATGGCCGTCTACGTTCTACGTCGAACGGAATAGACCAGAGAATTCCATAAAATGAAACTTCATTTCGCGTACAGCATCGAAAATTTCGACAACCGCTCAATGGTATGAACGCATTGAATAATAAATCGCTGTAAAATGTTTTTATCGTCACCTATTATTCAAATTAAATTTTTTCCAGCCTTGTGCGGAAAGCGTCGATCGATTATCTGTCACCAGTGCGCGCAGCGTCCTCGATTTTTACTCTAAACTGTTACTTTACCGACAATATAGAACATTCTGTTGACAAATCATTAGGATTAGAGCTGTACATTACGGAGGCTTATCGACTGAATGCACTGCATTATTGACTCTGTATTAGCTATATTATTGACTACATTGCTAGACAAGGTAGACTGTTTCATATTACCATCTGGATTAATCGGTAAGCTAGATTAGAAATCGTGAAGGCAATAGACAATTGACACTTAACTCAATATCCTGCGAAGCGATACTTAAACTGACTAATGTCGTTTTAAGAAATATCACCTAGTACATCCTCCCCCACTATATCCGAGACTACAATGATAGCTTCCTCTTGGCAGCCCAGGGTCAGTTGATTTTATACCATCCGTAACGTAGCAGTAAAATAGTAATGCTTTGGAATCTGCCATCCGAAATTCGATAACATTCGAAACTGACCAGTCCACGCCGTCGATCCAATTACACAGTCTCCGTGGAGTCCTCCACGGAATGCCGGCATTCCTTATAACAACCCCACAAAGAATCAGCACGCGTGCATATCGACCCTCGGCGCTCGTGTACCCTCGCTATAGCATCTTGAGCATCCCGTAAATACGTGGCATGTGTGCAACGCGCGCGTTTCATAGTGCACCGTGGCTGCGGGGGTCGCGTACGTGTGCGTCCTATATGGGCGCATAGCGGGAATCGCGGGCGTTCTATAAGTAGCTTGAGCGGGCGCGCGGACGCGTTCCCCACGTTTGAAGCTTTGCATAGATGCGCGTGAAATGTTCCCGCGGCTAGACGCGCTCGTGCTGGCCCATAAAGTTCGAATGGAATTGGAATACAATGCCGACCGATGTCACCCGCGTTACGTGGACACGCGCGAACAACTTCATTAAAGTGTCCTGGGAAACACGGATGGGTGCTCGTCAGGAGTTGGAAAACTCATCGGGGAGCGGGGATTGGACGCTGGTGACGAACTTGTTTCGCTGAATTTTGAAAAAGAATAAGGTTGATGCTGGTGGGGAAATGAAATGGATTTATTCCAGGGCTCTATTATGAAAGTGTTATAATGTCAGCTGTAATTGTAGTTCAGCAAGTAGCATTTTTTTTAATTTCTGGATTTTTTATTTTGGATATCGATTGTAATCTATCAGTAAAACTTGGTAAGATGCAACATTTTAGTCGATAAGACAGATAACACTGCTAGTAATGAAGAACACTGCGCGTTTTGTGGACACCTGTTATATCGTCATAAAACGTCAACTCTTCTATAACATCAACTCAACTTATATCGCCTAGAAGTGAACCACTTGTATAATAAACTTCTCTTGATGGAATTTTTAAGAATCTAATATGAAAATACGAGTTCCGAATAAACCGCGACAAGCTAATTCCTCGAACTGCCAACTTGGAAAATTGGAATGCTATTCACAGCGGAACACCAAGAGTCCGAGCCAAGGAACAAGTTTATTGCATTTCGTGGCGTTCAGTCCCGAGAGTGTGTGTCGAAACGCAGAACCGCCTTCGGGTTATGCACTCCCGAGAGTTTAATTCGCACGTAAATTAGCATTACTTTACAAGAACCGCGGTAATAAACGTGGAACACGTTCAGCGGTACTTTAATCATCCGACTTTGACTTTTCTGAACCTTCCTTTTACAGAAACCCCGCGACTATATTACGTTAGCGAGTCTCTTCTCTGCAATTAAGAGGCTGCAATTTCATCTTCTGTTTAAGCATAACATTCGGATACAATTTCCAATGAATTATTCGTATACTACCAGTATCATGTTCGCAGAGTTGTTAAACTTGGTAAAAGTGGACCTTTGTGTGGAGGTAACTCCACATCGTGTACGTTTAGTTCAACGAAAGCTCGGTATAGCACTCTAAGCGACCCAACACTGTACAGTCAATATGGCTACGCTTACACGGTGAGGAGATACTATCCAATTTTCCTATATATTTCAATTATTTGCATACCTCGCCCACGGGTATTCCTGGTCCACTTTAATCATTGTTAAAAGCAAATTCTAAGACTGCAGATTCCCCCCGTGCAGAATCGCCAAGTCGTCTGCCAAGTCAACAAAGCTGTTAATCCGTGTCCCCGTTTCGCAACCGAAGAAATCGATCGGCAAAAAGTCCACGTGGAAGCGTATCCCCTATAGTGCCCGATAGATCATCCTCGAGTCACGTTAAACAGTCGTTGGATCGCGATGGGGACGATCTTTTCAGGGACAGTGTTCCAATTCATGCAAATGCAGCCAGGAAAAATACTCGACGGGCATGCACAAGAACGAGATTCGCAATTTGTACGCGATCGAGCAGTACCGAGAAGAAGAATAGCCGCGATGCGCCGGGTCAGGGCGATCCTGATGCCGCGATCGACCCACATTGATCATCCGCAGTATCCTTGAACGCAAGAATAACGAGCGGCGACGCGTTGCGAGACCGACTAGAGACGCTAGCAGCGGCTACAATGTGAGATCGATGCTTTTGGAGCGCGATTTGCAGTCGCGACACGCACTCTTGCATGGAGAAAGAAAGATCGATCGTACATAGAACCTACAGGAGTAACGATTTCGAAGTGGTATGTAGATTGCGTGTTAGCTAATTTTAATGGGACAGGAATGTCTACTCAGTCACATCTTACAAACATATATATTTTATCCTCCGGCATAAATAAATCTATTGTGTAAAGATATGCGTGATTGATAATAACATTCTGAAACCTACGAGAATGTCTAGGCCTAGTAAATCCACGGTCAACTTCTCCACGCTATAGATGTGCAACCCTTACTAATTTCTTAAACCGAGTACTGCAAATTGAAACCTAATAATGATGCTTTGTGTTAAAGCTTCCCACAATGTCAATTGTTATTCCGACTCTTCCGAGTTTTAATGATCACCGATAGATCACCATCGATTTCATCCCAAAGGAAACAAATAATTCTACCAGAGACTATCCACAAGTTAAAGTCAAACGCGTCGTTTAATCGACGCCACTGAATTCCAAATATACCGAACCCATATCGCTTGGCAGGCTTAATCTCGAGGGGTGTCACGGATACGTCTACGTACACAGACCCTTGTAAAGGGGGTGGAGAGAATCGACGCAGGAAGGAAGAAGGGCACTTGAATAAAAAGGATTTATTTTTGCATCGGCCGTCGCATTCGAACGTCGGACGCGTTTCTCTTCCTTTATGTAGCGGCGCGATACCAAATCCTTCTCTTTCTTCGTCCTTTTCGTCCCTCTACCTCCCGCGCACCCTTTCACCGAGCCACCCTCGATATTTTTTTATCCTCCGGCACTCGAGACCGGTCCCATTCCGAAACAAATCCGACCAATTCGGACGCAACCACTCCGCATTCGGCGAAGGAGCTCGTTATCGAATCAACCATTATAGCATGACGCCCTTCTTCTGCTTTTTCTATCTACCTTCGTCCACGTCCTCGTGCCTACGTGTGTGGGTGTGCTCGTCCGCAAGCGTCCTCAACCCTCACCCGTGCGGATTGTCCGACCCGTCTGAGGTTCCATCGCCGAAACGAAATCCTGGATTCATCCGAGACCAAACGTGTGGGAATATTCCTTCCCCGAGGTGAATTTTGTTTCTGTGACTCGCGTTATCAGTTGTGGGATAAAGCTATTGTCATCACTGGAAAAGGAAGGGAATCTTTCAGGCGTAGTTTGTAGGATCTATATTACATTCACAAAATGATTCGATTTGTTCACTTCTTAATGGTGGCAATTTGAATATATGTAGAAGGGCGAAGTCTGCTAGCGTTAAAACCAAGGAAAATTAAGGGTCGTCCTAGATGTACTAGAGGATTCACCGACAGTCGTGCCTTAAGTTCCTTCTAGTCGGAAAGTGTCTCAGTGTTCGGATTAACTACACCAGTCGCATAAAAATTGTAACATTAGTGACGATTATTTCTTGACCATTCTATCTTATATATTTATAAACCGTTAAATGAAAGCTACATCTGTATTAATGCATTTTACAACATTTATTTGAATTTATATCATAAAGGCAATTTTAAAACACATTGTACATTATTTCATCGCATTTCTAAACTTTCCGTTTTATAGATTTAATCGATTTGTGCAATGAAAGGCTGATATATCCCTCGATACTATTGTACACGTGAGCTCCTGTCATTGCAAGCTACAGATAGCAACTCCTCATCAATGATCACTCAACGAATAAGCTTGCAGCATCACGACACAGCGAAGAATCAACTAATGGCAGCCTTAGTGAGAACTCACGTTGCGTGCAAGAGGCTTCACACACGTTGAAAACCAGAGCTCGATGTGTTTCCAATCATTGTCGAAATTGAACCTGTTCGCAACAATGTCCTCGTCCATGAGCCTAAGGATAACCAACCTCAAAGCGAGACGGTTGTCATCAACGAGCGGTCGTTTAATCGATCTTTTCGAGCTGCGATTTCCGCTCGAGCGACGGCACGGTTCGACAATCAGAGGGGGCAAACGTTAATTTAACGCCACGATTTCGGGAAATCCGTTTTTGCGAATCCCGCACTTGGGTTAATTGCTAGACCAGAGGGTGTTCGGGGTAATAGTGGTGGCGGCGGTTGGGATTCGAGGATGAATGGAATCGCCGTTCGAAAGTACAGGTAGGATCACGGCGTTGTTTGTGCGCGATCGTTTACCTCTTTATCTCTGCCCGGTTTGATGCTGCCGTGAACACGATTATTCCTTCTATGTTGCCTCGCGGTGTCTGCGTTACTCTTGGTGATAAATTAGTAAAATGGTTTCAGGAAGCTGTTCGATCTGTTTATTCATCAATGGCTGTGATTCAAGGTAGGAAAAGGGTAGTGTACAAGTGTCAATGGTGAGTGGTAGTCCTGATGGTGTTGCATTAAACTCTAGCAGTTGGAAATAACCCAAGAGAAAGTATTTGCAATACTGCTGAAGACTAAGCTTTGAGTCCTCGATGAAGTGGTTAGTGAATAAAAGGTTGGTTATTGAAGCATCAAGTCTCCTTACTGAGTTCTGCTAGGAATAGGATGTTCTGTGGTGGCCTGATCTAAGAAGGTATAAGTGGACAACGTCTAGGTACACTTGTACACTCTTAGTACACACTACTTGCTAGTTAAGAGCGAGGAAATATATGGTGGGTCATGCTAGATCTGCTAGAGGGCTATCGATAAGACTAATCTAAAGCATCTCGCCCTAGATGCGCATTTGAGATTTCTAGATGGAAGGTGTCTTTTATAAAGCCTTTAGATCAGACTCAGCCGTGAGAAACGTACGCCATAATTTCCAGCTGCTGAGTCTGATCTACAGGCTGTAGATGATCCTGTTATAGAAGTCAGAGTCCGGCTGCGAGTCGTGTCTAACGCAGGATCTGCTAGAAAAGCCTAACAGATGAGTCCTCTAGGGGATCTATAATTCAACGCAACCTTATTCTTGTTGCTTTATTTTTCTAATAAATGTCTGGCTAATAAAACAGAGCTTGCAGGTATTAGCGGTGCAGGAGTGATAGCTTGTGACTTGAAGGGAGAAAAATTGTTTAAAAATCATCGTTCAACAAAGATTAGAATCTGAATTAAGAAATGAAATATTTAAATCAAACGCAAGCGTTCCGAATAGCTCGCTACAGGTTGTTTTTTTCTATAATCTATTATTCTAATAAAATCTTGACCATCTCTGGCCACACAGACATTCGTCTTGTCACCGAGCGATCGATTCACGGAGGGATCCATGGATTACGCTGGGAACAACGAGATCCACGGTCTCGATACGCGCCGGCGGCCTTTAACGAACTGTCGTTAAGCGTTATCGTGCCATCCCAAGTACGACCAGGAACATCTCTCTCTGTCCCTCTGTAGCGATGAAAATTCATTTAAGCGACAGCTGCTCGATTAAGTACTTGGCGATCCAGCGTCGCGTCGCACAGCTCGCTTACGCAACGGCGTCTTATCGGTTCTACTTCACGGTGTTACGCAATTAACGGTAACGACCTAAATTGCAGAAGTCTGTTTATTGCTCCCCCGTGCGCGCGGTAATCTGCGTAAGAAAGATTTCGCGATTACGTCACAATGTGAAAACACGTTATCGAGGTGACTCGACCGAGTAGCCACTGATAAGATTATGGTGGCGCTGGTTAGCTATTGCGGTGATTTAAACGATTTCTTTTTTAATTAGCTGTTCATAAAGGTGGCAAGCAACACGATACATGGTATATTGTGCAAATGAAACAGCGCTTCTGGACTTCTGTTGGATAAATAGATGTAAGTGCTGGGATCAAAGTGCACTTTCAGACTCGTGTTGAGGTTTCAAGATGGAAAGAATAGGATGGATGTGAATATGGTTTATTATTGTTTTGAATGGGTCACTGAGTGGTCAAAATGTGGTATTTGTAATTGGAATAAGAATTCGGACTTGAATGGAAACCGCCCCCTCAGAGGTCGTTGGAAGTCTAAATATTTCTATTAAAAAAACTAAATCTTCCACGTACGACGAAATGGCGCTCGTGTCCCAAGTTAATAATTTAAAACGCAATAAGTTCGAATCGAGGGTGGGCACAGGGAAACTCGGAGTAGTGAGGCCTCCTAAAAAGTTCAAGCACGTCCACGTTCCTTAAACGCAACCCCTCCGCATTCCTCCCGCGCGGGGGGCAGCTCCCACGGAGCCGAAGGGCAGGAAAAACGCGGCGGCTGAATTTCCCGGGGCGCGATTCGACGGACCTTTTGTTGGGGCGGCGAAGTCAATCGGTCTCATTCAACGGATCCCCCGGTTTTTGCCTCGAGGGGGTGGCAGAAGACCGGCGGGTGGGGGACGATCGACGAGGGAACCAGGAGGATAGACGAAGGGCGGAGAAGGGTGTTGGAAGGCCGGACAGCTCTCGCAACCCCCTGGCGTCAGCGTCGGCGGATGTCGAATTCGCCGTCCTCCCCTACGATTTCTCTTCCATTCCGCGCGCGCCTCCGGCCAATTCGAAATCACATTAAGTCCGTCTCAATGCGTCCAGTCAAAACTCCAATTTAAAAGTTCTCTCCAGCCCCGGGTCCCGGACTCGCTCAGATCGGCTGGAATTAGAAATACCGAAAATAGTTCTTCCCTGTTCGACCACCGACTAATTTCACCCCCGTGTGCCGTGTGTGATGCTTGTGTGCCACGGGCCGCATACCGGCTGCGGAGATTGGAGAAATTCTTACCTTCGGCTAAAATTTGGAATGACGAATCGGAGATTCGTTAAATAAAATATCGAATTTAAATGTCAAGCTCCTTGGCCGTGGTAATTGAAACAGTGTTACATGTGATACACAGGGATTTTGTTTTAAACCTCTATGGGGCCGTGTAACTTTTAGATCACATGATAATATATCGCTATATCGTCAAATAATTTTAGTGTTTTCATAACATAACGTATACGTCTTAATTATATAATCTGTCTGATAACTAATTACAATATTGATGATCAATTAAACCACCGCGGCACGAATCATCTAAACTAATTGATCGCTACACGAGATCGATTACTTCGTCGTGTACCTTCAATCAACGAGATTCGTTTCCCTCGTGTTCCCTTTCGATGCATTTTCTTACGATCCACCACTTTCCACGAAGAAGAGCCCTCTGTAAAAATTGATTTCTGATTTACCCAAGCCCTGCGACGCAGTCGCGTTACCTCGAGGCGCGCGGTTACACCGGCGTATCGACGAAGGTACAAAGACGACTGTAAAATAAAGTGTGTAATCCAATGAAGCGCACAATAGCCGTCGTAGCTGCGAACCGTCGCCGAGATCTGAAAGACGTAACGAATTTACTACCGAATTTACTAGCTCGCGTTCCCTTCTGTCGTTACACGTCGCATGAATCGAGACATCCTTCCCTGTCGCAGGAGACGAACAAAGGGGAAGAACGAACGTGGAGCACAGCAAAAAAAAAATCGTAGAAAGTGGAAGAGAATAATATTAATTAGCGTAAATACATATAAATGAAAATGGACTGTTAGGTTTTTATGAAGTCGCTTTAGTGGGTTCTTCGACTTAGGGACCACAATTATCTCGTTTACTATTTCTCCAGGAGCTCTATTTCAATTTGCATATCTCGAACTTTATCTTAACAAGAACAATATCTAAAAGAAGGCATCAAAAAGGAGTAAATAAAATAACACGGAAGAAGAAAGTGTTTGACAGACATGGCCCGTTGTTTTCGAGGCAGCCATAAATCCCACGTCAAGATTGTAGCCTAATCGATGCAACTGCTGCAGGAGCTGGTTGTTCGAGTCAGCTGCGCTGAAGTTTTCCGTTCTGTGCTCGACGAGAGAAAACGTTAGATGCACCGCCGCCGAACCAGGGTCCCGAATATTTTTCCCTCGCTGGGGAAAGGAATCTCATTAATTCACCGACTGGGACACCGGCCGTCAAAACTTTCCGCGACGTCAGAACGCGAGGCGGAAAGTTCCTCGGATAGTCGTCCGCCTACTCGATTCGTTGGACGTGCCGATAAAGGCACGCGAATGCATTCTTTCCTCTAATTTCCTTCCATCGTAATTGAATCCCGATCACGGGATCCAGTAATGAGTAAGATTTCGCCTGGGCCTTCTGTCTCGGTCCACTGGTCGATGGTCGCAATTCGACGTCGTTGGTCCTTCCACGTATTTCAGTGTAATTCGTTTACCATTATATTGCCCGATGTAATTTGCGAAACTTTCTGCAGAAAGATGGTAGATTCGATTTTCCAGAATAATTGGAGTATTGGAGTTTTAATGGCGATTCTAACGGTTCTGTTGCCGACGAGTCCAGTGGGGGTTTTCAATGAAACGATGAGAGGACAAGATATTTTATTACCCTACCAAATAGAAGACTGCAAGTGGCACTATCAAGATTGAGAATTGGCCACGTAATTCTGACTCGTTGCTACAAAATAACTAAGTCACAGCCACCATTATGCAACTTTTGTGACGAGCACCTTGCAATAAAACATTTAATTGAAGAATTTCAGGGAATACGTGACGATCGAATAGAGTTTAAACTTTTAAATGGAACGCAGTCAAATCTTAACAACAGAAACGAATTCATCAAATTAGTCAAGCTATTAATGAAATATAACATGTTAAAAAAGATATTTTATTCTTGATGGGTTTGGCAGGAGAAACTGTTGAATGTCTTATAGTTACTTAAAGGTAACTATCTTTTTTTGTATACCGATATATTCATAGATAATTATTTTTCGACCAAACATCTACTTATAACAGTGACCAATAAAATTCCCTAAACACTTCTGACATACAAACACCACGTGACTCTCAACTTCAACTTCGATCAAACATAGAAAATGAAATTCCTCGACCAAGCTCGTAAATTCTCCCAGCGATGGACGACGTACGTTCCAGCCAGCTGCATTAAATACAGTTACCTAAGCAGAGGAGATACAATCGTCCCTGGCCTGCGCCGAGATCAACGATCTCGCGGAACGACCGAGGCGTGGTTGATGGATAATGAAGACGAAGGTGCAAAGGTCTATCACAGCCGTGCCGTGCAATTAGATTATCGATGCTTTAAGCGTCGATCGAGGAAAGGAATTGCCGTTTGATCCATGAAACCCTCGCGTTCCTCGCCTGACCGTTCCCTTCGAGGAATTGAGACGCGGAGTCCACGAGGCGTGACCGGTGAAAGACAGTCCGAGGCTGGAATACCGTGTGCGCAGCCTGTACGATCGCTTTACGCATCGGTGATTTGGGGAGGGCAGATTTCGAGAATGTTATGTCAACGGGGAAAGGAATTCACTCAGTCGTTGGAACGATTTCCGAACAGGTGGGGTTTGAAACGCACTAATGACGATGGGATAGCGATGACGAGGAGGAACTGGGTATTCATTTATTTAACACGTGCAAAGTTAAACAAAATAGTCGGAATCATGCATGTCAAAAGGGAGCGAATTTTGTTCTATTTATCTTTATTTCAACAACTAGAATATGCACCAGAATAAAATGAGAATTCTAAGCGATTATAAATGTTTCTGATAAAAGTGACTATACTCGATTCCTGGAAGAAGCATCATAAACCTGTCTCGAACTGCTAGCTCCTGAAACTAAAAGAGTCCCCAGAGTGCAAGGGGTTAATTCGCGTCGATGTAGTCTTTCGTTCAACGACCGCGCGGATGAAGGAGGAAAATCTCTGCATGACTCGCGAAAAAAAAAACGAAACGGAGAATGTACTAGACAGAAGGGTTCAAAGATCAACGATGACTCGGCTCGATACCAGATCGGCAACGCCTTATCTCCCTCTGTTGGCTACCTGGTGCCACAGGGTCTACCGCGGACAACCGGTTATCTTCCCCAACGGACCGCCTTAACTGGAAAATTTTATGGCTCATTGTGGCCAAGCTACCTGACTTCCTATCCCACCGAAATAAGGCGATAAAATCGATGGGACGGCAACCGATCGTGCCTCACCTCCGTTTTCAGCGGTTATTTAAAGCCGTTATTGTCGTAACGATCGTTAATTGCTCGCGTATTTCATACGGCGGTCGCGTGCACGTTACCTATCGCGATCTTCGAACGAATAAATCCAACAGGGCGTCCCCCGTTGCATTATGCGCCACGAAGACGGGACGATTCGTTGATTACGTAGGGAAAAACAATGACCGTTTGTGTGTCGGTTTTGCGTCGATCGGAGGAATTACGAACAACGAAGTCGTTGTACTCGGGAGATGAGTCGACCGATTTATAACGAGGGAGCCTCGGTCGACTCCACTTCCGGAATTTTCCTAATTGACGGCGCAGAATCTGCTCGAGAAAGTATCGTTTATTTGTTTTGCTGTGGTAGTTATCGATAGGAAATTTAATACGATAATTTGAGATTAAATTCCGAATTGAATGAAATTCTAAACTCAATATATTCTTAAGTTAATAACGATAGTAATAATATTTTTGATACAATAAATCGTAAGGTAAAGTTTAAGAAAGTAGTTCTTCTCCGAAAAATGAAATAAACAGCAATCCTCGAATGATAGACGAGCAATAATCGGACTCGACGGCTGGAATTTAATACTGATCGGCTTTGAAATGGTACGTTATACGTCGGAAGGCTAAGCCGAAGCTTTCGCCAACCAACAGGATCCGAATTCCAGCTCATCTCACGAGGAATGAATCAGTTACGGTTCAGCCTCTAAATAGTTACTTTGTAACCACCGACTGCTGACTCGTTCCGATTCACTTCTTTGCTCGCATCGCTCCACAACAAGTTCCATTCATTCCTCGCTTTAACCAAACTTGCTCCACATTTTCAGATCGACTCTATCGGTATTAATCAGTGGTTGAGGCGTGGTTGAGACAGCGTAAGCAAAACAAGTATATAGATACAGACATCAAACAACGAATGGAAGATACAATGCAATGAAATTTTATACAAATTTTTCGAATAAATATTAATTAAAATATTATTATATTAACGTTGCGAACACTTGATTCTGATTCCTCTTGAGAAACAAGGATTTTTAATTAAACTTACAGAAATAACAAGGTACATACGAAATATTCAATTAAAAAAAGGGAGGAAGATATGACAACTGTCTGTGTTTGGAATGAATGGCGAGAAGTAACAGTATGTATTAGAGAATGACAGCGAGTCTTGGAGGGACGTTAGATGTGACAGACGATTGACGTTCTATTTGTGCTCACAACAGAGTGGTTGATTACATGGACAGACCTACTTTCCATATCTTGCGCACAATAATTTCTGATTGCTCGTCCAGACAATCGACTATGATGCTCTGTCATCGTGACTTTCTAGAAAGGGAGAAAAGATAGCACTGCGCCCAGGAAGGTAAATCTTCGACTTCGAGGGGCAAGCTGACTGAATATCCACCAGAAGAACATTATTGATCTACCTCGAAGGCAGAATAAATACTTTATTTTCAATTTAATCCACCGCCTCGACGTCGAAGACTATTCTAAATAATTTCAAAACACTTACAGTTTCCATTTGCATTGAAATCCAGTAGTCACGTTGATACGAATTGTGTCCATCGGGATCAGACAACTTAATCTCCACCTAACAATACTGAATACCAGGACGAATTACGTACCAATATTCGCATTACTTATCCATCCCGTAAATAAAGTATTACTATTACTATTATTATATGAATGTCAGCCTCAGACAAAATCGCCTCGAATCGCAATGGCATTCGTCCTTCGATAACCCCCGAAAGATGTTTTCTTGTTCAGCGAAACCCGATTGTTTCCTTAACAAAGTATCACGAAAATACACCGTTCCTCTCCGAGAACTGTGGAAAAAAAAGAGCGACGAGACGTTGAAGAGGGTCGAAGTTATAACCGTATCCCGGAGAGAGGTCGATCCTGGTCCCTAGGAATCTTAATGGAGCTCGAGGATTACCAGCAGGAGGAGGGTTCCTCTCGTCCGAGCAAACAAACGTAATTGCACGCGAACTTCCCCTCCCCTTCCCTAGACAGGCGTACAGGACGGTCTTCGCCGGCCTCCATTACGGTGGCTATGATTTAATCGAGGAAGCGGTATAAAACTATTATCGGTGGCACAGCTGGCTAACGGGATCCAAGGATCGCGGGGTCGACCGCGGCGATCATCGTCGATGCGTGTTTTCGAGCGTGAGACCGAGACCCCGCCTGTCCTAGGAATGCCGTGGTTCTTGTTGCGCGATTTGCAGATAACGTTTCCCGTCTTCTCGCGGATAAATCTGCGTTCTGATAGCCGCGCGATAACGCCCCGCAGAAAGCATCTGTTTCTTAGGAAAACTTCAGAGAGGATTCTTTTCGCGATTAGAGAAACAATTTATGGGACAAGGCGAGCAACGATGACAGCCTGAGATAAAGGAGTGGAGCACGAGATGGTGTAGAGATAGCGGCGTCGATGTCGACTTTATTAAGACGGCGTGAACTAGATTTGATACTAATCGTGTGGTGACAATATTCGTGACTGGACAAATAGTGGTGAATGGGTGAGGTCTGATTTTAGGCGATGTTGCGAATCCTGACTCTGAGTAATCGAGGAATGATTTATTAACAGGTTGATGGTGTGAGATTGTTTTAGATGTAATAAAGCGGTTGCATGAGTGAGAATCTTATTTAATATATAAAATGGCTGAGAACAACCAGGAGCATTGCTGCTATATTTTTAATCTGTTTACTAAAGAATATACAGAAATTAAATAACATATCCATAAAAAGGTAGAACAGAGAAAAATATACAAAAAGTTTATAGTTTGTTTATTATACAAAAGTCCCTATCTATTTTAAAATAAAATGGTGGTAGGCTTTAACCATTCCACGTTATATATCAAATTGTTTACACTCGCGATACTTTATATCGCTGGGAAGATAAGTTACGATACGAGATTGCAATCAAGTTAAGATACTGTATGCTCCTATTCTCATTACTCATTTTATGTGCTCTACTTTTCCTAAATTTTTATTTCAGTACTTTCAATATCAACAAAAATGTGATTTAACATCATATTTCTTTTAAAAACTCGCTTCCAACTCGTTCGATGTATCATCCCCTGTGCCTGTCTTGGTAGGTTCGCTAAATTCACTGACTCTCAAAAGCTACGCTCTCAGGTGCTCTCACCGCCCGCCCTTGCGCGCTCCACCACCGCGTACGTGCAAACACAGAGCCGTAGTTCTGCTACTCTGACTCACGCATTCCACGGATCCGTATTTTCTAAACATTTCAATCGTGCTCATCTCTCTCCCTCTCTTTGGGAATGCTCTCTCGCTCGTACGATATTAAAATTCACCAACGGAAACCAGTGGTGTAACCAGCAATGAGTGCCTGGTGCTAAAATGTACGAGGCTGGTCCTTAACGGGGGAGATTGATACTTTCACAAATTTATGCATGTGTTATCATGAATTTTCAAAAGCTAAGTAGTCGATAAAAAAGTGCAACAGAGGAAAGTGTTCATGCATATTGAGATATACATACTTCGATGGCTATGAAGGTTTGTTATAATCAATATGAAGCTCCTAGACAAAAGATATGCAAAGGAATAAATATCTTTAAACCATACTATGGGGAATAAACTTGTCAGAAAAATTGCACCCCTCGCTTCACGGAGTAATCACAAATGAAAAAAAGGATTCACGGCAAGAATCTATTATTATTGGTGCAGATTCGTGGCTATGCCGCTGTCATGAACGTTTCCTTCGCGAGTCTCGGCGTTCGAACTAGGGATATTCGATGGAAAACGTCGCCGAACAAAACGATCCCGGCGAAAATCGATAATCCCGACGCTGGAGTAATTTCTCACCGATGAAAATGAGACGAAAGTGGTCGGTAATGCGGAAAGGCGCGCGATGACTCGACGCAATTTCCCTCGATGGATACGCGCGATACGAGGGGCGCGCTTGTCGGAAGCACACACGAGTCTGTCACGTCCGTCACGTCGGCGTCGTCGTCGGGTCGATTCGCGGTGCGTACGAGCGTCGGTTGGCTCGCCGCGGGTCGCTTTGTTTCGACCTCGTGTTTATGACGCTTCCAAGTAACGCAGTCGATGTCTGCCGCGAGAATTACCGACACGAACGGTAGATTAATCACGCGATAGCGCCTTAACGACTCCCGAGTGACAGACTTCTGTCCCCCTCGTTCTTTTCTTCGGCGCCGTAAACCTTCCCCCTTCGCCGAACGCCATCGACCAGCGTCGATACGCACCCCTACGTAGCTCTTTGGTGGCGAATAATTCCTCGAAACCGGCACGACAGCCATTGCGACTGGGTTAAACAGAAAGGTGACATTTGGGAATTTTTTCTGGCGATACAGAGTGTTCGGTATAACTGTTTAATATGCGCGCTGAAAGCCGGTACTTTGGAGAATACTTCTGCCAAGTAAAAGATACGAGGGTTCTCAGATATCGCTGTTGGAATTACCTAGTCGCGTTATGCGATGAATTTTTCTGACTCCGAAAGTCAGAATTGAACGAGGATTGAGTTTTTTAGAGATGGGATGCGTATTGTCGATGTGGTGTATAATAATTTTTGTCAAAAATCAGTTTCTTCCCAGTAACATCCGGCTTTGCAACTTCGTTGTTCAACCGCTACACGATATGTCCTCCTAGCTAGAATTAAAGCACGAAACTCGCAGCAGTGAGCGTGGCAGAGGAACGCAGCTGCGTCCTAAGGGTCGTTAATGATATTCGCAGGTGACACATCTAATTCAGTGACTGCGCGCACCGGAAACTGGACGTGATGGTGGCGCGACGCGCTGTCATCGCGCACAATGAGGATAAACGAGAACAAACGGCGCCGGGAGGTGAGAGGGCATGTTTGCATTTTCATGTCGTTGCCAGCGGCAGAGAACACGCGAAATTACGATGCGCGTGTTGCAACCATTTACTTATGGGAGTAAAACCAGTTCCCCAAAAGAAATCGAGCTACGAAGCTGTTGCGTTCGCACGGGACAGGAAGAATCGGCGCACCCAGACCCATCGCGTTTGGTTCGTTTATTCGCCATCTGGGAGGGGAAGGGGGGGGGGGTTAACAGGGTGGCAACTTTGTAATCATTGAATTACATGCACGCGATACGCCGTACCAGCTACCGAACCCGTTCAACTCGAACACACGGGGTAGCGGTGACCTCCGCGGTAGAAAATTGCTATAGCACACGGCACGACTGGGAATCAGGTATACTCAGGGTCATGAAACTTGGATTAGTGCAACCTTGTTTGGTAACAAGTGGAGGGAATTACTGATTGTCGACCAGTGGAGGGGATCGTCGCTAAGCAATAAGGTTAGGGGTGGTAAGGGTGAAGCGACTGTACGGAGGAAGAAGGATTACACCTGAAGAAGCAAAGGGGTGGATAATCAATGGCCGAAACATAATAGCAACAAACGCCCAATTCAGCTCCACCATCTTGCAAGGATCTACTTCTACATAGCTTGATTCCTCCACCATCCCACTGGCATGATTCACACCCGAGCAAAGTGGCCTTGAAGGTTAATTCTGGCCCTCTTAAAATCACGCTGGTATTAATTTATCCAACATAAGCTACCACTATACTCCCCCCGAAATCGCGCGTATCTCAACGCCACGACACTTAAGTATCCATCGAACGAAGAGACTAAAACGAGCATTTTATCGTTGAAGTCTGGAGAACGCGGAGCATAGAGGAACGCGCGAGGCGGGAATTCCAGATTCGCGGAGACGAAAATAATTTAGGCGCCTTAAATAGAACAGACGCGAGCCCTCTCTCTGTCAAAATGAATACGGCCGCTGAGCCACGAGCACCGTAACGATGAAGGACGCGCCACATTTCTCAAGGAAACGCTAGAGATACGCGGTCAGCGAACCGGCTGGCGGTTTTGGCAGCCGAGGGAAAAAGGAAAATTGAAGGATACGAGGCATGAAAGGCGAGCCGCGACCTCGCAGGCCCGCTGAATACGCCAACGTACGTTATATGCGCCAGGCTTATTTTAATTCGCTTGTTAGAGGGCCGAGAGGGATCAGAAGGGGTCGGCGACGACGTGTTCCATTCGCAGCGTTCTGGGTCTTCTACCGCGCGCGGCGTCGCTATAAAGTCTATGTTTTAGGCGGAAAGAAGTCGCGGCCCCGTTCGCTTCGAAGCTCTGGGCGTGTCTTAAAGAAGTGCCAACGGGGACAGTAATTAAGCGATTCTTAACTCTGCGGCGACTTTCACCGAGTGTGACTGAGGAAGTCATTTGGGAGACCCCTTTCGAACTTTTTTGTCAGGTTGGTATTAAGAGACTTTTTACTATAGTGTTGGTAGATGAAGATCTTAAATGGAATATACTATACTAATCGCTATATACGACTTGGAATATAGGACGAATAGATGATTAGAAAAGGCTAGCATTCGCTTTTGAAAATTTTCCTGTAACATAATTCTATTCAGGATTATGTACTCCAAACTGAATAAAGAATTCATAAACAAACAAATACTCCAAATGTAAAATGAAGAAATAAAAATATATAAAGAGAAGATTAAATCAAATTGTCAATGTTTATTAGATTAAAAATCTAGAAAAGAAGTACTAGCAATACATTCGATCAACGTGGCGCTTGACCAGTAGATCTGGATGTAGATTTTTAGGATCGATACGCGACGGCGATAGGGATCGCCAGGGGTCGTTCGCGAGTCGTTTGCACCTAGATTAGTTCTAGATATCCTCTCCACCTGGTTTTCCTTCGCGACAGCGGGTCGAAATAATGAGAGGTCGCCGCGAAGTTTCGAGGAGAGGCGTTTGATCGCTTGTTACGCTCGTTTATCGAACAAACGCAGCACGCCGCGTGCGTGTCGGTCATTACCGCCATTACTGTCAGCGCGAGCACCGGCGAAAACGGCGCGATTAAACACTTCATTTCGTCAGGGCCACGAACACGAGTGCCCTGGTACAAAACGCCCGCTCATTTTTCACGGCAGACCGGATAATGGGAAATACGCGAAATAAATTAAATTACGGATTTTCGATTCGATCGCATCCACGGGCGCAATTGATAAGGACACTCCTGAGGCAGGATAATTGCTTCCGTATTACACGGAGCTCGCGATTAATTTTGTTCGACGAAACTGATTCGACTGTTTGGACCAAGCTGCCCAATGTTTGCGAGTTCTTTCGTTTCGTTTCTTTCAGGAAAGTAATACGGAGAAATTACTTACGAGCAAATTTGGCTAAAAATTAAATCACATCAGAGGAAAAAAATTTATGAAAATAAAAGAACCAATATACAATTGTTGGATCCTCGATTAAATTCACGTCACTGGTCCTTGCGTTACAATTAATTTGTTTTCCACCCTCTTATCGTTGGATTGGATATCTGTCTCCGCCTTTCTCGCCGTAGACTGCGATTAATTCACGAAGAAGACACTCGTCGAGCGTAATGTATGAATTAAAATAAACTTTCCGGCGCATTACCCAGCCTTTTTCACACCCCGCGTTTACATTTCGCCGCTCTGACTGAATAACTTCCCTGCGCAATTCTTTCCAACGGTCTTCCACGTCCCGTGATGCATTCACAGTTAATGCAAATGTGAAAAGGGAGTTCCCGCTGGCTTCTCCTTCACAATACAATTTCATCTCGCGGTCGTTTCTTGTCGTTTCGCAGCGACCGAGGAATATATCGATACGATATTTCCAATATGGAATATATTGTACGTACCATTCGATCAGAGGAAGGGCCGAAAATACCGTTCCCGGTTACTGTCTCGGATTATTAGAAACCGTTCGAGTCACAGTCGCGCAGAATTCGCACGAAAATGGCGGACGCCTATCGTCGAACGCGATCGGTGCAAATTTCTCTCACGACCGTTTCACTGATAGCGGGAACACGAGGAAAGTTCTGCTGGGAGACTTTATACTCCAGGCACGGTCGTCAAACTGGAATTCGCCACGGGAATCTGGTCGTTCGCCCGTTTTACGGACATCATTTCTTGTTTGAAAGACAGTGGTCGTGTTCATTTATCTTTCAGCACACATCGCTCTTCTCTGTAATTATTTTTAATCCCCCCCCCCACGACTGATGTATAACCTGACCTTTCCCGCTCTAGCTTTGGACGATTAATTCGATCGGTTTGAGAGTGGAATGATATAAACTTGTTGAATTTAGAAAGCAGTCTGGAAAATTTTTCTCTTTGAGTCAGTTTAAATAGATAAGATTCCTTTAATTCCCAAGCTTCGATGTAATGTAAAGCAACTAATTTTCTTACACTATTCATTAAAAGAATTATACATAATGTTTGGTTGCTTTAAGAAATGAATACAAAATATTCGACTCCATTTCAAATAATAACGCTTGTATCTTCCAATGTTTGGCTCTTCGTTCTTAATTACTGGATTAAAATGATTCCATCTTCGCCTGATAGCGTTTGAATTCACTCGAAAGAGAGACAGAATTGAAACCTCCGGTAGCGGAACAAGAGTTTCGAGCCTTTCAGAGCGTAAAGTCCGTGGAGATGACTCTGTTTGAGGTTCCCAGGCGTATCGTGTCCTTTTGATCCTTAGATCCCGAATGAAACTAACCGGGACGCAGACGAAACATTGAAACGCGTTCTGAAAGAACTCCCATCCAGAAGCATCGCGCGATATCAACATTGAAAGCTGCGCATTGTGGTTAAAATCACTCGTATTGCGCGACACGATGTGTGTCACGGCTGTGCCTAGCAGGCCTGAATGTGACGGAAACCGTGGAACGAGGAAGAGAACGCGCGCGATCCGTGTTTATTGAAACTCCGCTCGAGTCTGGCGGAATCTTAAACATGACTAAGTAAGGCTTGGTTCGGCGGAGTGCGCGACGCGAAGCCACTTGAGGTGCTTAAAAAGGATTTTGAAAGGCATTGCACGCCGAAAAGCCGTCTAAGCGTCTTGCGTTCTCTACGAGTCGCACACGGTGGAATCCGGACTAATGTAATTCCATATCCTATTAACATCGATTAGCGCTGTTATTAGTACCGGTATGTTCGTTGTGCAAATTAGACGAAAGTGTACACGTCGTACCGGAATAATCGTGTAATTTCCCGAATTTAAATCTAGGCGAATTCGAACCTAACTTCGAAAACTATAAGTAAGTCTCCTTTGAAAATTCAGAATGTCTAGGATTTGTTAACAGCAGTATTTTCTGATTCGTGTTGGTTGGCCTGGTCAACGGAGTATGTATTTGTCTAGGGGTGAGTTTCGAAAATGACACTAATGATACGAGTTTGAATGTATTACAGAAATATATACTAAAAAATAAAATTCTACTACCCTGTTCACCTACAAACAGGTCACCTAAATATCCTCGTCAATTTAAATAATAATAAATTCACCAAAGGTCCCCTAGCAAACCTGTGAATGCTGGGTCCGCAACAGTCACGGTGGCCCAACTCATAGGCTGGTTGGTGCCATGCCAAAACCTGAGTCATAACTCAAGAAACTGGAGACCATGTTCACGAAGAATTTCACTGATTCCCAAATACGCTTAGAGTCGAACCATAACAATGATTTCTACTTCGATAACAAACTCTCCCCACCATCTTCGAACTACACGTTCCTCTTATCAGAAATCTGGTTAATTTCGAACGCGCGGCTCATAGACGCCCCCGTCCCGCGGCAAACAAACTGTAGCCAGCTTATCAGTCTTCCCGGGGCGTAATCACGTCCGAGAGCAGCTCGTCTAATTATTAATTAACGTTTCGCGCACAACGGCCGTGGCGTCTATTAATCGTCGCCTGCGAGGAGTGGGTGATCGTTGGCGCGCTTAAAAAGCGAAAATAATTTTCCAGCGTGGCCCCCAGCCCCCGAGCCGAGGCTTCTTTCTCCTCGCCGGGGCTCCTTTCACGAGAAATAACGAGTGGCCTGTGAAAAGCCCCGCCGTGAAAAGAAGCTCGACGGCTCCGGCCGTGTACACGCACCTAATGCGATGGTAACTCGCGATCAAAGGCTTGAAAGGGGCCGCGTGTTTTCTCGAATTAGGCCGTGAATGCACGCCAGCCTACTTTGATTAGGAGCCTGACGAAGAAAGAACGTCTTGTTGCGCCCGGTGCGCATCATCCTTGGCCCCGTAGACGTCTACCTTCATCCCACCTCATCCTTCTTCGTGGTAGCCTCGAAGAAAACGAATTACACCGGGCCCTCTCGGTTTACTCTTATTAACGAACCTATCGTGTCCCAGGGCCGCGGGCTTTTCGTGAATTCCTCGAAGCCAATGGTATAAATAGCTCGTCCTGGTTTGGGATGCGCGAATCCGCGATGACGAAAACGTAGAGCGTATTCGGAGCGAAGAGACACGAGGTGGTGTTTTGCTCTGGGAGGAAGATGAAGATGGGGACGCACTTGGCTGGCCACGCGTGAATTCTTGAAGGCCGGGTGTAGACATTCGTGTAAATACTGAACGGTGAGTTGTGGATTATTATTACATGATACTCTATAAAACTTTTTAGATTTAATCTACTAAATCTTTAGCTACTTCCTACATCCTTGAGAACTGTATCGCTACCAGCTCATTTCAACGGTTCTAGAGTACTTTTTCACATACTGAAGAACATTTACCCTAAAGAAATAATGCTTCTACCGCCTAACCGCGATTTTAATTTGGTTAATCTCCCCTGTACAGTGTTACTCTATCGATCTACCGTGCGTGTACGTACTTTGGTTAGTCCTTCCGAGGTGTCGCCTCTCCAACGTCCGCGACAGAGTATTCCCCTTTCCGTCCTTTCTTTTATCGACGTCAAACGTGCAGGGAAACTGAAGAAGACACGAAGTATCGTCGAGCAATGAACAGAAGAGTCGAAGAAGAGACAAGAGAGCCCAGTAGGCCGTACACATCCTCAGACTCTGTAATCTGTCGCCATGGCGACCGGGCAAAGCCTCTCACCGCCTTTCCTTCTGAATTATTTACGGGCACCGTCTCCACGAGGACGGTGTCACGGCTCGAGGACAGACCCCGGTTGACCTGGATTGCGATCAGAGACACCGAAAGTCACTTTTTCCTATCTTACGATTGCTACTATAACAGGGCCGCGAGGACGGGGCGAGGGCGCGTTCCTCCGCCGCCTTCTCGGAGGGACGACCCTTTTCAATTTTGCTCGCATTCGTAAGTACCCCTGGGTTTATCGAAAATCCAGCCGCGGATGGAGTCGCGTACCAGAGCCGAGCGCTCGCTGGCGCGACCTGCGTTGCTTTTATCTAACGCTAATGAGACCTTGTCGAGTCGATGAACGATCGCCGATGGGGAAGTGTATTAACGTTATTTCGAAGCTAATGGATTAGAATTATCCGACAGATCGGACAATTTCTCGAAAATGTGATTTCGGAGAGTACCGTCATGATGGATGGCGAATCTATTTCAATTTGAGTAGACAGAGTACATTAGGGAGTTCGCAACAAAATGCTGACCAGGAGTGCGTTATGGAAATATAAATGTCGAAATACAGTGAAAAATCTAGTAATCTCTTACCTATTGTACAACTTTTCATTGCTCCATTTTATCTATCAAACGTTCACGTGTAACCTTATTTTTGTCAAAATGTTTTCTATATTTTCTATATTATTTTGTTCACACTGCATATCGAACTGTGCGAATTACTATGATGAATAGAACCGAGACGGGCGGTATAATGGGCGAAATCGTTCGATTTCCAAGTAATGAAGAGTTACGAGCAGGGTGGTAATTCATAAGCAATATCGGCGCTGATCGATGACACCGCCGTGTCGTTGCTCATCGTTACGCGTAACGATATTATTCGCCGGGGCTTATATTTGTCTCTTCGAGGCAATATTAATTTAACGTCCTATTGATATTACGGACGTTAAATTACGCCACCCATTGTCAGCTCGTTCGTACACTGAAACCACGCGCGTATGCGTGGACGCCATTGAATATCACGGCAACGTTCAAAAAGCGTCTGAGATTAATGCCTCCGACATCTCTTCCCTTTGATAAGGTAAACCTGCAAACTATGCTTTGAATTTTTAATTTACTTCCATTTATGAGTGGAGGAAGAGACCTACAATAATCTCAGAATTGTAGCAAGGGTCACCAGTGTTCCATTTCCGAAGAATAAATTCTTCAAAAATACGAAATTCCACTCTTCGGTACTCTAAACTGTACCTGCAGTCCCAATAATGGTTTGCCTACACAAATGAAAAAATTTGATTTGAACCCTGCATGAATCCTACAGAAAGGTATTACCAACATTTACTTTGATCAATTATTTTAGATAATTAAATTAAGATTTCAGTAATAAACCATAAAGAAAAGTTAAAGTTTCAAAGGTAGATTGAAGAGTGGCAAAAGAATCGCGCTTTTTTCCGAACTTTCGCTTAATTAACCCAACCCCCGCACCCCTCGGGGGGCCAGCGTCGATGTCCATCGAACGAATACCATTTTTCAGCCACGGTGTTGACTCCCGGAGGGCTGACACGGGAAATCGCATTATCCCGGCTGACGTTTACTCGAACGGAAGAAGCTCCCGCTGTATTATTGTAATTGATTCCTCCAGGACTCTCCCGGCGAAGGAGGAGGATCGAAGGCGCGGCGGCTGGAGGGTAAGTCGATTATCGAGCCTCCTGGTCGATAAGGCGCGGGAGAACGTTCGAGGCAGATTTACGTCTGCCTCGATAAACCTTCGAGATTAAAAGTGCCGAGTTCGTTCTCTTTTTTCCCCCTCCGTCGCGTTCGTTTCTTCTGCGGATCCAGAGCGAAGGCTTTATTTCAAAGTCCACGGAACAGCCAGCAGCCTTTGATGAAACCGTGTATTCGCGCATGACGCGTATTCGCCAGGTCATTCTCAACGAAAATTTCGTATGTAGGTCTATTTTGTTGAGTTGAGATGTTATTATAATGCTGTTGATAAGATAGAATGTTCTATCGGTGTGGTTGGGTGATGTAGGGCGCTCTATCGTTAAGACGGGTAATTCTGTTGGCAATAGAGGATTGTAACTCTGCTGTTATTATTGGAACGCTGTGAAACAATAATACTGAGTGTTTCTACTCTATTTAATGGTTGATTTCATATCAGATTTGTAGATATTGTACACGATGTTAGTAACCATTTGCTTTCTATTGCTAGAACATGTATTCCCAAGTGCTCTGATGGTAATGCCTAATCAAACACTGATGGAGATCTGGCATAAAGAATTCTGAGATTCGTCTAGTCCGACTTCGTCATGGCAAACTTCATACACCTGATCACAATATTCCATCTCAACTCAGGCACCCTTTCAACTAATTCGTGCCACGGAAAAATCGACACGTTGGATCCTCACCAAAGCTATCACTAAATTCAAGACTCCTCCATCCTAGCCTCCCCATCTCTTTCACTCGTTCGTCTCCATCTTTCTCGTGGATCCCAGGGTCGAAGGCTTTATTTTGAAGTCCACGGAGCACGTTCCTCTCGCGATGAAACCGTATATGCCGAGACGGATACGCATCAGCAGGCATTAAGGAAACATTACGGAATGATCGATTTTTCGCTTCCCGCCATTTCCTTTTTCTTTTTCCAGAAGGACCCACGCCTGGGGAAGAGTGTCACGCACGATCAGCCGACGGATAAGCGCGCTTCGACGATCTCGGTCCGCAGTTCTCTGCGATCCAGGCCGAAGAAAAAGCGAGCGGGACTTCTTGCGGAAGAGGAGCGTCGCGACGGCTACCCGTACGGGAAGATAAGACCGAACGTGACTCTTACTAGAGGGCGGTGGCACACCCTCGCAACGTTCGAGATTACCTCCGCCCTGCGACCATTGAAATGATCGAAAAGCATGGGAGGTTTTCGTTGGGGAGGACGAGCATTTTTTTCTTCTTTTTATTGACCGTGCTCGGGGGTCTTTACAATCTGCACGCTATAATTGCGGCGAGTATTGGGGTGCATCACGTGAAATGGATGAAAGTTGCCAGAAGAAGGTTGATCGCAATTATAGCGACGATAAAGTATGTTCGCGCGTGTGTGTGTACATTTCGTATATAAAAGGTTCTCCAAAAGAGGCTTTAGGGCTTCCCCAAAAGGGATGCTTGTCAACGTAGTCATGGTGAACAAACGTCATCCTTCAGGTTCGATTGTGCTCGTGTAAATTTTTACTTAAAATAAATGAGTCGAATATATTCCTAAATCTTAAAGGCCCTTTTAAAATACCTTTTATACGTTATATATATTTATACTCTATACCGAAGTAGGGTGTGATGACTGAGTTGGTTTAGTGCTCGCAGTGGTAGAAAACAATATGATGCCATTAAAAGAGCCGAGAATACTTGTTCTATACGAATCTGAGACTGGATAAGACCGAGACAGGCATGAGTGATGAAAAATGAGCCTCGAGAGGAACCCAAATCCGTTTCAAAAGAAGATTAATTGAGTGTCACGGAGGAAGCTAACTCGGAAACAACTCAAGGTCTTGCGATCAGGCTTAGGAGTTATCATTATGGTAGTTTCGTCGCTAAATTGGACAAGTAAGACAAGAAATGGATGTCTTGTCGTTTTATTAATAACGCGACTGTCACTTCCACTATAATGGTTATTAATACAGAATCAAATTTCTTCAAATTACTCCAAAAAAAATTTAATAATAATAACAATAATAATAATAACGCTATAAAAAATGAATAGGGCTCTATCGAGAAGTGCAGGAGAACTTGTTAGCGCAGATTTATGCTTCACTTTCAGCATAACAAATTCAGTCATTCTCGACCGCTAAAATTGTTCGCTGAAATCGCGCTAGAGTCGAGTATAGTGCTCGAGCATACTTTTTAATATCTCGCCTCGTTAAAAACCTAGGAAATGACTTTTTGTTGTTGATTCACGATTGGCGAAAAAGGGAAACGATGAGTTGATGAAATCGGAAGTGAAAATAACAAATTTTAGTGTTCATTTTTTCATGACTCAATTATTTTTCATCGGACACGTATCAATGTGTCATCATCATTTATTCCTTCATCATCTTAATTCATACAAATTATTTCACATTGTAGTGTTAATTCGTTATATACCAATTAATAGAGAAATGCAACGATATAAATGATTCAAGATATATTACAAGGATGCCCCAGAATTCAGTCAATCCAAGTAAATGGTAGAATATACAAATAAATGTGAAATTTGTTAAGGAACAAGCTCGTGAGCGCGTTATTCGAAACGTTACAACGTTGAAACGTGTATCGTAGACCACGAGCCGTACTCGATAGAGAAATCGCGCGTCGACGGGGTCTGTTTTCAGTGACGCGCGAGTGGTAAACGCGAATGTTTTCAATATTTCCAGCGGCGATAAAACTCAATCGATGGAAATCAAGTACCCTCGACCGGGCCGCGTCACGAGTCGCGGAAAAGTATAGCGCGTGGAGGATAAAAGCGTGCAATTAGAGAAATTGCAGGCGCGTTGGCGGCGAGTTTATCGTGCATCAATCCGAATAATGGTGTATCGATGCAATGCGTTTTTCGAGTGCTCCGATACTTCTTTCGAGCACTCGTTTCGCGTATACGAAACGTTGAAAATAAAACGAAAATAAAAAACGAAATATCACCAAAAAAAGAAAAAAAAATACACATAAAGCGAGCCAGAGATCGAGGAAGGGAGAAAAATTGGAAACCTTCGAAATCATATTCGGGAAGACGCGTTTACCTGGTTGCAGCGGCGATGCACGTCGATTTCGCTTGGTATTTGCATACTGCTCGAACGCTGCTAGTCCCGAAAGTCTTGCATAAATAAATCGATACATTTACCACTTTCTGCTTGTCCATTGATTAACTAGTTTGTTATTCATACAAAAGTATTAACTTAGAGGGTTCAAAATCGTTTCAAAACCGAAATGTTTAATCAAATACATATCCAACCTAGACCAAAACGCTCCCAATTACCCTTCCATTCTCTAGCACACCACGAGCACTACTAAATTCATACCAGATCCCTGTAACATATACTATTATTCTCCTAAAATGTAACTTTCAATCCATCTTCTTAAATTCAACGAACGCATCCTTATACTCCAACTCAGATTCATCAGTCATCAGGAGTCAAATCTAACCAGCTGTTTATCGAGCCACCGTCGTTGCAAGAAGGTTCAGGTAGCAGAGCGAGAGGGGAGGGTTCAGGAAATCAACGGTAGCGCGTGGATCGATCGATATCAGCGTACAACCCCTTAATTTCTGCGGTCGTTCTCCGCTCGCGGTTACGCTGCTGTTCCGAGCGCCCGATTAATGAAGTCTTCTGGCTTTCACCTCGTCTATCAGCGTCGCGTCTCCCTAGGGATATGCGACGGTAATTCGCTTCAGATGGTATCTTTAAATAGAGACGGCGTCTACGGAAGGCTGGGCGACGAAACGCTCGTGGAAAAACCGTCGCAGTGCGGAACGCCCGCGGAGGATCGGATAAAAGTTTCGGGTCACGTGGAAAATTTTCCTCAAACGCGGTTCTTCTACGCCATCGATAATTTCTCACGAACCCTTGTAATTTGGAACTTCGCCCTGTTTTCTTCTCTCCTCCTCAACATCGTGGAGTCACAAAAAAAGTCAAGTTGGCGAGGATTCAATATGGTAAACGGTCTAACGTCATTTTTTCAGTCCATTCAGGGTTTTAAGGAGACTCCCTAAGGAGAGTTAAAGAATTTTATGAACATTAGCAGTAGTATCGATACGTAGGTTGAATTTGAAAGTGTGACGTGAAAGTGTGTTACTAGCTTCACCAACACGACTCATCCCTTCTTCAAGTCTATATCGACATGTTCACCCACTAAGATGGTAATTTTCACCACTTACCTAAATTGACTTCTAGCTAAAATATCAAGCTCGATATAGACATCTACTTGAAGGAGTCACTGGCTCCCCCCTCCCCCCAATGATTCACTCTCCTTGAAGTTCACAGCCACACATTCACCCCCACCCAGGATGGTAATTCCCTACCTTCCCCAGCTACGGTAACGTCCATCGAGTAAAAAACAGAGCCACTTCCGCGAAGACGTAGATCCGCACACCCGCAAAAACGAGCCAACATTCCTGATCTACCGTCTCCAACCCCACGGAGCCATACGTCTGCATACTCCCTGGAAACTTTCTCTTTTTGAGCACGCGCGGCTCATGGAATAGACGATGGCCGAGGTCGAGGTCATCGACGATGATGATAGTCTTTTGCGCCGCGGCGCCAGTGCCCGCTGGTAACGAACGGCGTCGTAACGACGTCGTTATAGAGAAATACAGACGTCTTGGCCCCGACTATGTTCACCTTGCCTCCTACCGCCATCAGCTGGCCACCACGATTATAGCATACCGCCGTGGGGGTACAACGGGGGTTGGGGCTTCATAAGTCGAGCCCTTGCATACCTAGCGATCCTCTTTCTACAGTGAGATCAAAAACACACGATATCGAAAACCAGTCACGGTTATCGAGGACTAACTCGGTCTCTTCCTCGGTTGCTAAATAAGCTGGTTGGTTGCTTCGAGTGAACTATCGTTTTCCCTAGGTTGAACAGTAATCTTGAACAGCAAACATTCAGAATTTATTCGACGTAAACAGTACAAATAACAGCCTCGAGAATTTTACAATGCTTTATAACGCAGGAAGTAGTTTTCTTATGTCGATAGAACGATCAGTGGGAACATTGTTAGATCACCTTAACACTAAAGAGAGCTGTTAAACACTGTTTGACACTGATTGGAGTCGTTAAAAAAATGGCTGGTGTTGAGAAATGGCCAACATCGCTGAATCTTACTATAGGTCTCTGCTTAGCTGTAGCCTCGTGGCCGCGCGACCCGAGCCCGTTCTTCGCTGTGAATCGACCCTAAAGAATCACCCCATTAACGCGATTTATGGCCGGCCAGACTCCGAAATAAAATATCTATCCGGGTCGACGAGCCCTCCTGTATATGCGTGCGCTTGACTCTGTCATAGCCACAGGGGAATGTCACGGGTCAACCGACGGGCAAAAGTCTGGCCACGGGAATGCCATCCGCCATTGCTGGATGATTTTCGAACGGTCGCCAGGGAACCTTCACAATCGCTACCGCCGCGTAATGAGCTCGTCGCGTATGGATAATGAATGTTCATTGGAGGACATTACCGTTTTATTTCAGAAAATGGTACGGTCGCGATATCGTTTGTTTCTTGATGTCATTAACACTAGAACTATACAAAGATGGTCACTTTGATTGATCAAATCGTTTGAAACAGGGAACTAGTTATTACGTATTGATCGATTGGTAGAAATATGCATAACGGCTGCAAAGTTGTAATAAAATCTTTAGATTTAGATTAGCAGGTACAACACAAAGGAGCTGTGGTCGGTACTAGACCAACCAGCGTAAAGAATGCCAAATAAACCAAGAATGGCACACAATCCTCCCGGTTTTTTAATTGATCATGAAGAGGAGAAATAGGACTATCGACCCCCTGTCGGCATCCCTTAACATAAGTGCGAGTTCTCCGTGCCACGGTTGGTCGCGGTCGCCAAAGCGAAACACGTCGACGCATATAAAAAGCCAGGGAACAGAGACAACCCCTTCGACCTGCGATGCAGGGTAGTTCCGCGGGCAAAATCACCAAATGCAATTTCATCGGATGCATCGTCGGTCCACGGCGCGGGCTTTCAACGAGGCGTTCGACAATGCCTTTAATCAACAATAATTCTACACACGCGGAGGATCCCAACGAGGGATTTCGAGGTCGTGGCGCGGGGGAGCGTAGGCGGCGTGTATTCGCACCCCCCTTGGCAGAATCGAGCAGGTAGGGTGCCCAAGGGCGAAGGGGCGAAGGGGCGAAGGGGACACGACCGGAGGCTCGCGTTACGTTTTCTCTCCGCTCCCAGCGGACCTGCATCCAGGAGCTTCCGCCAGGGGAAACCGTCCACTGGAAAATTAACACTGTCGGGATTTTCGTCCGATACGTCGCCCCCGATCCATTCGCGACGCCATCCGTCCCGCCCCGTACTTGTCCGCCATTGCAGGACGAATTTATTTCTTCCGTTAGTGATTCCTCTCCACGGCGCGCGCGTCGCGCACGCGGAACCCCGACTGAAAACGGAAACAGCCGCGCCCAGTAAGCTGGAAATTATTTTCGCCGGTCCTGATATTACCATGAGAATATTCCGCTGATTTCGACGGCACCCGGTGCACCGCCAGCGGGGGCCCCCGCGACGAATGCGTTCGAGTTTAATTGTGATCGTAATTCGTCGGTTCTAATGATACACGGGACACCAAGAATCACTTTGAAAGCTTCCGCGTTGTGGTGATGCTTGAAATATGTTTGAAAACTGAAAGAAACTTTGTATTTGTAATTACTTTCTGATATAGACATACAGTTCTTGAGCTCATGCTGCAATTTGGAGGCTCGTGAGTCAGAGTGATAAGTTTACGACTTTTAGAAGAATCATCGTCCTCAAACAAAAATAATTTACTCTCGAGGAATCAGTGATTACTTAGGGACATGCCAAAAAGTGAATCCTCATACTTTAGATAATTATAAAATTTCAATTGAAGAGCCTATACATCGTCTGTATAATGTTTGGACGTGGTGTACCCGTCGATTTGCCTACTGGTTGGAGACCATACGCGCGTAATAAAACAAATTTCCGACATTCGAATAATCGTGTATCTCTTTTATTTAGCTTCCTCCCCCAGGTTGGCTGTCCCCGACGACTTCCATCATTTATTTAACTTCCGGGCCGAGCCGACGCGCACCGGATGGGAAGCGACGGATCGTGAAAGATGGAGAGCGATGATTACGCTCCGCGGTCCCTCGCACGCGTCGGGGTGGGCGCAAAGTACGAACAACGCCGACGATTTCGGCAGCTGGGGAAACAACGGGAACCCTTTGCCATGTTTCCGAATCTCCCTGTCCCTCTGGCCGATTCCGTCCGGCGTTTACACGCCGCTCGAGCGCGAACAAAGACGCGAACAGGAAACCGTTAGCGAGTCCTCTTCCTATTCCCCGAAAAGAGCGACACTCTTACCCTGGATCAATTTGTACGATCAAAAATAAATTATTGTTTATTTTGTTTATCCGAACTCGACGATGCATAATTTGAATTCGAATTATAGCAATGAGATTTATCCAGGAGGAGGCTCTACCCTTAAGAAAGAAGGGTGCAAATGAATGTTCTTAGTGCATTGATTTTTTAAGTTAAATAAGGAGATGAGCTTTTTTTAATATTATAGAAAGAAGTCCACTTTGGAAACATGACAAACACATTTTCACCAATAATAATATACACGACAAGGGAATTTAAATACCCACTTACGACGAATATAAACGAATATAATTATATGAAATCCACGAGTATAAAAATTAGACCGTTCAATCGAACGAACTTCATCAATAAATCGCTATGCTTTCATCGTACTCCTTATCTATTATCAGAACACAATTTCTCTCATCACCTGGTAGCCCGACGTTCCTGCTCCTTTCACTTTCCAACGAGATTTCTCGCCGGTAGGCTGCTTCGAGTTAATTTACAGGATGATTTGTCGGAGAAGAGATCGATGGGAATTTTCTTTAGATCGGTGAGTCATAAGCACGGAGATAGAACGCTGCATTTTATCTTCTCTCACGGTGTACGCGCTGCTCTTACGGTAAATTAATACCGCAAGAAATCCTCGAAGAATGTTTCGCCTGCGGGGTGATTATGGAAGTTTCCTACATTTACCAGCGACGAGGTACGCGAGCGTTGTTTATTTAGGTTCGCCGATGCAAATATGTTTCTTCCATTTCAGGAAATTTCACTTTGAGATTTGTTACCTATCAAGGTAACAAGGTTACACATTAGTACCACTTGTACTTTAATTTTGTCGCCTTCTTCCAACTCAAGTTGGCAATTAAAAATAAATAAAATACGATTTTCTCGTTTGAATGTAATTTCGTTACATGACAATATTATATAACGTAAACGACTATTCATTTTAGTAGACTCAATTTTATGATGGATATACGTTTTTAAACTAGAAAACTTATTCATGTAATACTTTTCTCAGTCTCCAATATTTTTGGACAATATTATTTTTGTTTGTTTAGTATTAAGATACCTAGAAGATATTTGAATATTAAATCGTTCATAAGCTGATAATTTCCTTGCCCGTGTGTTTAATGATAAATCGCCGAGACAACGATAAGTAATTGATAACTCTATACACAGAAGGCACGGATGTTTCATGATTCACAGTACTCAGTCGGAGGTCTCTCTCTCTCTCTCTCTCTCTGTTTCATTTGTTGGACACAGAAGAGAAAGTTCCACTGCTCAAATTAATTACAGAATCACCCATTCAAATGGCTCTGCCATTCAGAATGCGATTCAATACTCCAGAGCATTTATCATACTACACGAGTTAGATATATGGAAGACATATTACCACGTTAAATGCAGTGCACTTCAATATCCTGGATATTTGATTGAAGTTAATCAATACTTGCTCTGAAAATCGAATTATTTACATTAAATATCAATTCTGTATACGATTAATAACGTAATTATCTCTCCTGTGTGAATGTTACCAATTCAATTTTTAAATCTAAAAATTAATAATTTAAACCCTGATTGAGGTTCATACTGTTTACTCGAATAAATGCTCTTTCCCTAGAAATTAATAATATAGGAGATGTGCATGTGCAATATGAAATATTTTGATCGATTCCCGCAAATTGTTTAGAGATTCAAACTCGCAACTGTTTTTAACGGTATTCCCTAACTCCCGGATGTTGGTACGCATCATCCAAGAATCACAATCTAAAACACCACCGCATAATACGGCGACTATTGGAACTTCGTGACCCAGTGCGGTTAATTCGCGCAGAAACGCGGCGAATATCGAGAAGACCCCTCCTCCAAGACGTTTTAATGCCCCGAGGTACCGTGTCACATCGGTTTACGCCAAGCACCGTGAAATTTTATCAAAACTTCGCGCGAACGATTCTAGTTTATCAGACAACTGTCCAAAGTGCCACAGCCTTCCGGGCACGAGTGCTCCACTTGGTGTACATTAATCATAAAGACCGCCTCGACTGGCTGAAGACACAGTGTCATGTTCCTTCGAGTGCCCCTCAGGCGGTATGCATCCTCGGAGGCGAACTCGATGATCCACGACCCAACAGACTCGGCTAAGCTTAACCCTTTGCATTCGAGGACTTTTCTTCTAGTATCTACCAGCAACTCGAGATGCTTCCTTAGCATTCTACTGACATCGTAGATGAGATCTCTAATTTGCGATTTGAAAACCTTTACCTCACCGACAATCATTTTACTGACACTTTGAGTTCCAAAAAAATGAGAGCTACACAAACATTATTGCTGGTTGATTTACTGCGTCGAACCTAGTGGTGACCGACAGTCACCTTTCGAGCGCAAAGGGATAATAACTCCTGGCCCTGTAACTTACGAAGCTTTGGGAGTTCTGGAAACGGAAACAAACGGTGAACCTTCGTTCCTAATCGTTCGCAGATTCTAAGACCAACCCAACTCGTAATCGAGTCAAGGACCTATGGTCGAATTTATGTTGCAGCGAAGCCAGGGCACCCGGGAGATGGTCAAACAGTTTATGGCCACGATTCCTTCGCAAACAGTTGGGATGCAGTTCTATCGTGCCACCGATTCACTGAGTTGGTCGACTCCGTCGGGGGTTGGATACCTGGCAGTATCTTCATCGAAACAAGGTTTGGTCTAAAGTTAAAAACAAGTGGCTAACACGAGTGGTAAACTTGAAACCAACACAGTTTAACAAACTCAGCTTGAAAACTTGACATTCTGGTGTAGAAGTATGCTACAACTAATTTCAACTTGGGAAGTAAGCATACAAGCCAGGTATCTTTCTGAAACGCAGACGAATACTCAGATTCTGATAAACTCGGAGGGCACCGCGAAGAGAATAGCGTAAGAGCAGATACTCTTGGTCCGCGGAATTTAATCGGAAACGAATTCGACACGGGGCCGGCTCCCAACCACGAACAAACGGGCGAAGGTAGACGCCTGGAACTCAGGGGCCAGCAGCCGCGGCGAAATCGAATGAGGGACGGGAGCAGGCACGTCGAGGACGAAGGTGGAGGAGCCAGACGTTGTACACAAGGGAAATAACATGCTTCGTCAACAGTGCTGCTGTAACTAATGGATATTCCGGCGGAATAGAGTGGAGAAATGGACGGTCCACCTCCGCACGAACAAGCCCGACGTCCGGAATGCACTGCTCCTCGTTATATCAACGACGTCACGGCCGTTGAAATTTACGAATCTCGCGTCTGCGAGTACGTCCCCGCCGCCCACACCCTCCAGGAACTCCGTTTCTGGCGACCCCCGGGCTACACACGTCGCGAGATTGCTTCGGAGCACGTGCAAACCCTCGACGAGGAGCGTGTACCGGCGAAGACACGCCGATTGCGTTACCACGAATGCACTCGGGACCGGCGTCCCGCTCGAAATTGGCTCTCCCGTTGACAAACGGTGGGGGAGGACGAAGGAGCTCGAGTTTACGTTGGACGACGCTGGGGATCGTTTCGCGCTGCGGAGAATCTTCGGAGGATTTCCAGCCAAGATGGAGGCGGAGGAAACGCGTCGGACCGGGCGGATCTTCGTCTCCTCTTGTGGACTCGTGTCTTGGTATAATTAGGAATTGGCGTGTAAGTGGACAGTACAGGGATAACTTTAAAAATAAAGATTTGAGTGACGCTGTAAAGAAACGGGATGAATGTAGGTACTTAATAGTTCCTTTTTATACATAGTCATCACTTGGTATTCTTCTATATTTACTAGATTTGGAATGTTTGGTCTGTAAAATGATTAATTAGCTAATATGGCTCATAATAAGGTGGAGCACACTGTCAGTAATACAGTGTACTGGTAATATCGTCCACCCTGTCGGTAAGATTGGGTAATGTAGAACCCCAATTTGTCGATAGATTTATCGATAGATTTATCGATAGAGTGCTCTACATTGCCACTAGAACGACCTGTTTTATCAATTAAACGTGTTATATTGCCGAGTACTAGGAAGATACTATTTTACCTTACTATGTGCCATCATAGAATCCACATTTAAGGTTGTAGATATTTTATCTTATTTCTTTTGATAAAAACCAAGGCATATAATTTATACATCATTTAATACGAATATTTTTCTCAGAATAATTTGGATTTAATTTGGACACACTGAACGTCATTCGATTAATCTCTAAACAAAGAAGATACGTGATCGACAAGATACCCTAGCCACGAACCTAAATATTTTACGACGATCGTCGCGCGTTCCGCTCGCCTAACGGAATTGTTTTGTCGATGATTTAACTCAAACGCGGCGTGACTCGCTTTAATCCCGCAGTATTTGACTAGACACAGCCTCTCGTTCGGAGTTTTGTTTGCCCATCCCCGACCGTGGAAATTTTCAACGGACTGCGATCCGACCAGCATCTGCATAGAACCTGCTGAAGAGACTATGGGGAGGAGGGAAACGAACGACGGGAAGAAACTCGCGAAGAAACTCGCGAAACGTTTGCTCCGAGCGAGGATCGTCCGAAATCGACCTGGAGTAACAGGCTCGCTCCTTTCCCCGTTCTTCGACCGCAGCCGTGGAAGTAACTAGCGCGCCATCGTTTAACTTTCCACCAAAGAAAAACACGTATCCGGCATGATCCCGCTCAACCTCTCCACGCTTCCATCAATTATTCCCGCTGGAAAAGCTGGCTCTCGCGCTTCGATGGACTCGACATTCGCTGGAGGGATATTTAAATCGTGCCTCTCATCGTCGGGTTTCCTAGACTATTCTTTTCTGCTTTTTTCTTTAACTATTTTTGGACTGGCATTTTTAATTTAAATTTAAACAATGGAAGATGCTTCAACTTGGGTCAAAATGTAACTTTGCAAAATTATCCTTGCTGTGCACATAATATTTGGACTTAAGAAACCCATACATTTTTTACACCTAGAGGGTGGTACTGAGGTTTCATGAGACCTAGGATTTCAGTTCATGAATAATGGTCACCAATGAAAATGATGTAAAAAGTCTTCTTCTAAACAGTGCAACGATATTAGAAATACCAAAAACCACTGTCCACGTCCCAGCTAGGAAAAAATGCAGTCATGACAATGAACAGCAAGGGCGGAACGAGTTCGAATGGAATCCCAATTCGTGCGACCATTTTTCTCGTTTCGAGGTAACGGGGGCCCAGACTCATTCACGCGGAGCTCGTCGAAAGTCGTTGGCTCGAGAGTCGCGCATACGCGAGGGGTAGAGCGCAGCCGTAGACTTTTACTTTCCAACCCTTACGAGGCCGCTTGTTCTCATCAACGCGGGTGAATGGCGCGCCGCCTCCAACACCGGCGTCGCTGCCGCCGCCATTGTGCGAATACGGAATCGATGGAATCGCGTGTGTACGCGGCATTATCCACCTGCCGGCTGCAGAAGATCTGGCGCCGAACAGACCCCCTCGTCCTTATCGATATATCCTCGTAATTCGGCCGATTGATCGACGCCACCAGTCGAAACCCTTTCGTGAAAGTCAAGAGCCTCAAGCACGACTCTGTGCGTCGATCTTGCGAGAGCAAAGACTGAAGATATACCACGCAAGTGCAGTTGGAAGAATGTAGATTTTTTTTTTTTTTTAGTCCTTCACTTTTTACATTTTTAGAATTTTAATTGGTGACATGATATTGTTTGAGGGTATGAAGTCGTTAGATAAGAGTGTAGATTTTTTTTATGGAATGAATAATATTGATGCGATGATAACAAGCCACCTATTTTGTTTAGTGATGTGTTTAATATTGCATTCTAAAGTAGAGAAGGTACAAAAAAATAATTAACATAATTACCATGAATTAATCCTCAATGAAATTGCAACGATAAAACGTCCATCGGGCGGCGCTGAGAAGGTGTACTTCTCGATAGCGAAAAAATGACGAATCTACTGTGTAAACGTAAAGGACATTTGTTCCTGTCAGTAATCGCATTTATCTTCGCCGGTGTCGCCGCGCATGAAGGATCGCCCTCCTTCCGTTCGTTTCAGAGAAAAATTTTCCGAAAACAAACACAACGGGCGCGGGCAGTGCATGCGCTAGGAATTTATCGCGAAATAATGCGTGTTCATTTGTCAAAATTAATGCGTCGATAAATTCCGACGATGGGAACTTTCACTCCCCTTGTGTGCATCTTGTTGGTGGACCAACAAGAAAGGGGAAAAATGTTCGTGACAAAGGGGAAGAAATGTTTATTGACATTTCAATAGGATAAATAGGATATTTAGATAGGAATTCTACAAAAATGTATATGAAGTGAAAAGTTGTATAAGTAATTAGTTACTGATATAAAAATAATCAGCTGTAAAATCAAAGTCTACACCGTATTCTACTTTCAGCAAAAGAAGTTCCATTCGTTAGGGAACGAGCCTCGTTATATGATAAGTCGGATTCAAGATATTTATTGCGTTCAGGAACGAGTGGCCGCGTTACGATCTAAACGGTCGCGCCACGAAGGCTCCGCGGGTGTTTTTCCGGGAAGCACGGCCGTCCAGGTCCGCTTCTAATCCAATTTCCAGGTTGGTTTAAGCGAGCCCCTCGCCGTACACGCGATGGAATCGCGAAACTCCGGACGTTTCGAGCCTCCCCTCGCGCGTAACGCGACTCGTTCTCCCTTGTTTCTCGTGTGTAACGCGCCACCGCTCGAAAACTTTCTCCGCCACGGATAACTTTTACGTGGAAGCCGCGTCTCGGCTGTTCGATTCCTCTTTTTCCCATCCGGGGATCGCTGAAAAAGAGAACCTTAAGGGGGAGGGGGATTGTCGCCGAGAGCCAATTTGCTGGACAAGATTTCTTCGTGCCTGTTTCGTTTCTTGCTTCGCGGTGGTTTTCGAACAGCGAGGTGGTGAGGGGACTTTCGAGCTGTTGCGTTTTGGGAGAATGTTGAGAGAAAAAACACGTTGGAGTAGACTTTTTTTGTTCGTTTTTATTCGGTTTGGTCGTGGACGTCAATTTCAAGCTCTGATTTACGGTTGGGAAGTAATGTTATTGGAAGGTAGAGGGCGTTAAATGTGTGTCATGGTTAGTAAGGTAGAGTAGTCTGTCGATAAAGTAGTGCATTCTGTTGGTAAGGCTCAGAAATTGTGTACATTATCAGGAGAACGCTTGGTATTATCAATGGAGTGTTCTACGTTACCTGTACAACGATCTGCATTATCAATTGAGTACTCTACATTACCTACTGTGTATCCCCTTTGATCAAATTTAACGCACCATGTGTTTCATTATATAAAATATTATTCTTTAAAACATGTTTCAACACCTCTCATTTTTCCATATTATTAGTCATAATATCAGCTATTGAAGTGTTATCGTTACTCTTGGGAAAATGTAACCATTCTCGAGTTCGAAATGTAATGGGAAGAGATAATACCGGTAGAAAAATAGGAGTAACGGGAGAATCGTACGCCGTTCGTACTTGTGCTGAACATTCAGTCAGTGCTCGTGGCGGAAACGTATATAATTGAACCATAATGTCCCTCGAAGAACGTTTTGGAAAGTTTTTAAGTAGCCTGCGTAAACCGCGCCGCGCTACCTTTTGACTTCAACCCCTATTAGGAGTGTTCCAATTTATGAGTGATATATAGCACTCCAGCAAACGGGTGCGCTTAAATTAAAAGTTTATATTCCCCAGGAAATTTCACGATGTGAATTGACTTGTGACTAATCGGATGAGAAACTTGCTCGAACAATGTTCCGATGGAAGTTACCTCAACTTCTACGAAGGAAACAACCTTGAAATATGTTTTATACGACGGCTCGAAACGACGACAAATTCGTCGAGAGCTTTGGTACGGTTTGCGCAAACATCGAGCAACAAATTTTTGTGAGAGGCGAATCGAAAACATTCACTATTATTAGAAAAAGTATTATTTAAATTCTCAAACATTTTTTATACAAGTTTTCAGACACAATTTTAAATTCTAAATAATGATAATTCCTGCAAAGGAAAATAATCTGTCAGCTGAGTCGCTATTCGAAGGTTAATCTGTATCCGAATTAGTTCATCGTACACGGTCGCGTGGAGCGTGCCATAACGATGCAAAACGTTCGACCATCCTAGTAGTGGAACTATATGACCTATCGCAACGAGCCGTGGCTTGTTCCGTAACGGTCGTAACCCATAACCTACGATCTATACGTAAGACCTTGGTAGACCATCAACGAAAGCCTCGATAACTTCGCATGACTAAGATCCCGAGAATTCCATCCAGTTCGACGGAGAAGACACCGTTCGATCTGCAACCATCTTACCACGAACGTCTGATACCACTTACATTGACCACACTTGTTAGGGAACCGCAAACTCCTAGTAATTAGATCAAATTGACGGTAATGTTAATAATTCAATTAATTTGCTACATTACTTTGTTCTGCCAATTTAAAATATACGAAATTCTTCCTATTCCTATTATCGAGAGGCTTGGTTTTTCAAATTTTCCGATCGATACGAAAGCCCCTGCGAAATGGGTACTTATTTAATTGAAAACAAAAAACTCCGAGGTCTAAACTTCTCCAATTCGACTTCGGCGTCGAAGCCCATTAATAAAACTCGCGACATGCATATGCATGGGCGGTGGTGGTTTCACAAAGTTCGGTCCCCCGGTTTCCTGTTCCATATTCACGCGCCCGTGGCCGCTTCGAATCTCAGCTCGCGGAAACATCGAAAATCCCGCGAAATCGCAGCGATTCGACTTCCGGAATACTCAGGCTTTCGATGGAAACATAATCGATCGCTTGTAGACGTACACAGTTCGTCTGGCAATTAGATTAGAAATAAATAAATAAAGATGAACGATCGACCTGGGTTTATTACGTTTACGTTTCGATTCTGAGGTTTTAGAGTAAAATGTTGACCAATTAACATATATTTAGAATTTCTGATGAAGTATGTTCATTTTTACAGTATACAGGGTAAATAATTTTCGTCTCGTGAAACGACTTCGCACAGATACCGTGCATTCCTCATTAAAACTATTTACATAAGCTATGCAGCATAATAAGACTTAGCCCCTGAGTCTCTTATGGCAGTCACTCGCGACTTCGCAGTTTCGAAGTTATACCGGAAGTTTAACCGCGTCGTTTAGGAATTTCGCGTGCGGAATGCAACCCGACGTGACTCAATTTCTATTATTATTGTGAAGCAATTTCGCAATTATGCCTTGTATCGAAATATTCATGAGATAAAATAGTAATAGTTTCGAAGAATACGGTCAATTGTAACAGGTTAAACCGTTTGGAAGTGGTATTGAAAAATTAAACTCTATTAATACCTATGCAGAAGCGTAATTTATTATTTAAGTTTCATTACTTTTTAGAAATGAGTGCTATTCATATTATATATGAACGTTTCATTTAAATTTTCAGGTATACAAATTCTTGCATCGTACTACGATTTTGTCTAAAAAAAACACTCTTCCATCGACCAGTAAATTAAAATTTGATTCGATTTCGGCACGTCGAATTCCGTTTTGAAATTTCAGAGACGTACTTTCGAAACCGTGTACTTCGTAAAACCGCAAAAAATCCGAGGTTTTCTCCATTCTAGACACGAGTATGGCGGCTTATTTACTGTCCCCGCTCGGCGAAACTCGCGACGGAAACTTGTGCGCTTCCGATTGAAGGTCCGGTGACGGAAGATGGAGAGTTTCGCGTTCCGCGAAATCAGGCCAAGAGAAAAGAATAGCAACGGTAAATCGCAGGGGAATGGTTTTTCATCTAACAGAGCGGAAATAAATTAGGGGTCCTCGGTCTCTTTATTTTAGATCTCGAGCACGGTCCTGCTGCCGGATAGATATAGAAGCTCCTTGCGATTTATTTCATTTCCAGGTCAGAAGAGCTGAAACTATCTTAGGGGCTCTCGAGGGTTCAGGATTAGATTTAACAGATCCGAGCGAACTCGTGCTTTCTATACGGGGGTTATGTCCAAAGATAGACGCGACACTGACGCGAAATTGTGGGATTACCAATATGGCGGACGATAACTGGTCCTTTGTAGCTCGGTGTATATCAATAGTGAAACGTCTGGTATCGTAATAAAATATTTAATTTGGAATTACTGCTCTGTGTCATCAATGGATTTATCAACATTTCCTATGTGTTCAGAATTTAGGGAAGTTTTATTACATCTTGTATACAATTTTGGGAAGAATAAGAATGGTACTATTTTACTGTTTGGTCCTTAATAGGCCGTCAATTCGACAGTAAATTTTCTCTTCGTTCTCGTGCAATCTTGCGAGAAGCAACTAATCGAACGTTCGAAAAGTGCGTCATTTCTCACTTCAGTCGTTACTAGGTTAATTGGAAAGGGATGACGACGTCCAAGAGACGTCAAAACGTCGGGTAATAAATCAAACGTCGAATTACGCCGCGGCATTGGGCGTCTCTTGTCTTTAAAGTTTCAATTAAAGTAGACGATAGGGATTCAGTCGGATCCGTTGAAACTATAATCCCAGGCCCTCTCTGTCCTTAAGACGATAGCAATTCCGGATCCCTTGACCCGGAAATTTGCCAGCTCCCGCGGGACCTCCAGATCCTTCTCCAGCGTCCCCCATCGACGACGACGGAGCACCACCCTTTCGGGATCGTGGAACGAGAAAGGGCTGGAGGAACTCGCGTGGCACCGAGTACTTCGTCTTCGAAACCTGCATCGGTTCGAGAAGAAGCGGAATCGGGAACCAAAGCCCGGGAACGGGACAGAGGAATATACTCTCAGACATCTTCACGCGTGAATCGTTCTTTCCGTATGTACGGTCAGAAACACTTACGTTTCGACAGGGAATCGCTGGTACGGTGCTCTCCCGAGGATATTTCTTGAATATTCGTCTCATGGAGCGAGTGGAAGAAAACGTTTTTGAAAAATGAACACGAGTATCCCTGTTTACTTTCATGAAAATATCGTTCGTTTCGCGATTGACAACTTTGAGAATTATTTTGGGAGTGAAGTTAAAGTTTACAAGGATTAATGTGCATAGTAATTGTCCCTCAAGGTGCCACGAATTTTGACCATCGAGTTGCTACAACAAGGAAGTGGTAAATGAAATCAACACAAACCATCAAGTGGAATTCGAGTCGAATCTCCTAATTTTAATCAAAATCCAGCTTGAATCTATCTTAAACCTAACCTAAGCTTCATTTTCACCCCAATTTATACATAGTGTGATCTAACATCAATCTAAAAACACATCACCTAGCATTATTAATGCTTCATACAGACACGTCCAAACTACTTCGAACAAAAGTCAAGCCTAAATCAAGATCTCTTTATTCCATTTTTAAAGTGCCCCACGTAGAGTATAGTACCTCTAACCAGACCCTCTTCGCAAGAAACAAGTTCCTGGGGAAAATTGCGTTCCGCCTCGGCGATCGCGCACAGCTGGGCCTCATTTTCGCGCGGAATTCCGCGAATCGAAGCGGTTTCCCCTCGTAACGATGACCGAGGAGGCCTCGAACGGAAGAGGCGGTCCGCTCGCGTGCAGTTTCAATCAGCTGTTCGCATACACGTGAGACAGTGGTCGTTCAATACATTTTTCATGACAACGAAAGCCTGTTAGCGAGGGTTTGGGGCGGGCGCGGAGGGTTCGAAAGCGCCGCGGAACTCGGCGGTCTCTGGATTATCCGCCACTGACAGATGAATGCCACCGTCCGGTCGGCTTGATTGGCGTCGTCCATGTTCCGTGCACGGGGCTTTCGAAAAATATTTTATAAACGCACGGGTAATTGACACTGGGCCAGCGATTCCGCGGATTTGCCTGGAATCTACCGCTGGTGGCTTATCGTCGCTTTCACCACCTTTCGCGTCGAACATTCGCAGCTCGTTCCATCGGAACGCATAGTGAACAAATTTGAAAGAGTTTCATTTTCTATGAGTGGTTTTGGGAAACTGGTCGACACAAATATGATGACATAACATGAATCGATTTGGACGAGAAAAATTAAAACTGTTGAGTAATCAATGGTTGCCTGTTCGAGTAGAGACTCTATCGATTGGACGAAGTTCGAAGAGAGGTTGAGAAAGGTATCCGAATCGAATCAAAGCAAAAAGGAATATAGAGAATGTAATAGAAAAAGCTTATTCTGCGATTTCTATAGCATATTCTGTTGATAGCGCAATGCATTGTGTCGGAAGGATTACATCGTGATTCTTTACTAAATTTATTTTAATACTCGTATCAAACATCAAATCTCCTTGCAATCTATTAAACTACACGTCAATGCAATCGATAATATGGGAACTATAACGCAACCCCAAACCACAACTCGATACCAAAGTTCCAATCGTCGCAAAATACGAAAATTTATCTACCTCGCGACACGTGCCATGAAAACCCACGGTATACACATAAATAAATCATAAATAGCAAGATTAACAGTCTGGCTAGCTTTTTGGGATTTCCGACCATTGCGCGTTTTCGTGTGCTGTTTCGACCACAGCCAACCCCCTTCCGCGAAACGCGCGTCTGTTTACCGTGAAAACGATTCCATCGGATTATTATTGTATATTCAAACCATTCCCTTGATAATTGTTCCGGTTTCCGCGAAGTAAACATTTCGAACGAGAAACCTCCTCCTTTTTAAAACAACGCATGTGTATTTGTCACGGCTGCGTTCGCTTGGTTTATCGACGCGAAAACAGCGGACACGACCGCGTGTAATTCACCGAGAGGTTATCGTCTCGGTCGCATGACTTTTTAACATAATTGCCAGTCGCTCCGCGAGTTATTGTGCTCGTGAATGCTATTGCGTATAGAGCGTACAATAAGGGCCGCCTTTTGTTTCAGCGAAACTACATCGAGGCCCACGAGCGCTACGAATGGTCGGGAGTAACCCTTTCAAAGCTAGGGTGGTTACTGTTCGCGACGACTTCGTGTTTCCCGAACGTTATAACGCGGGCTTATTGCTTCTTCGATCCTCGATTCGTCTTTAGCCGAGACCATCCTCGACCGACGACACGAGCCTTAATGGCCACCTAGATCCCCAACGTCGCGGCTGTACTATCCGTTTCCGCAGAAATGTCATCATTACGCGCATCTGGCTACGTTCGAGTCGGCTACATTCGTGTCTGAGAATTGACATACGGATAAACGCAACGGTGACGGCGTCTGCGACCAGGGTACGCTAACCTGCATTATGGATCATCGAACGGGCTGGCATATAAGCCTACGTGTCATTCCGTCATCTTGTATTTAAATATTTCCCTTTGAGGTGGAGAACTTTCTTTGGGAATTCCTATTCTACATATCTACCACATATTTCCTTTTCGACATTTAACACGTTCCGTGCCACATGTACCACCGGCGATACACGCAGACATATTTATTCAATTCGTTGAAAACAAATATATTTTATGACAAATTTAATTCTGTAAAATACATTTCCACCAAAAGAATGAAGCACAACTACCTATGGATCGATGACGAAATTAAATATTGTGTCGTAATATATCAATCTTTAATCAAATCATCAAATGATCAAAAACGGCTTGGTACGGAACATGTTAATGCCTCTTTTATTCTTTTTACTGTGCAAGGCATTTGGTTATAGTTTCCAACAGAGATAAAATCACTCAACTCGCCATGTATTAAAAACAGTTACATCCCCCAAGAGCAATACATTTCACAGTAATCTACATTAAGTAATACTACGAAACCAGTTTCCATTTAGGTAATATTCCTCTGCGTCTAAAAATTACAATCCAGCCCAAACCACAACCATTCAGAAAGCAGAGCTCTACATCCCCCCTCACGAAACAATCCCAAAGACGACCTCAAAAATTGAATCCTCTACGCTGTGCAGATCAAGCGGTTGTTCTCGCGCAGTCAGTTCACCAGTAACACGATCAACCGTGCAAGTTACACGTCCGTTCCAATCATTTTCCAAACCGTCTACCCGTGACGTCGACGCGCGCTCCCCCGCGTATGCAAATCCCGTTTCCACCCTCGCAGACGATAATATCAAAACCCAACCGATAGAGAACGAAAAGAAAGGTAAGAACCCCGCGTGGTCTAGAGAAGAGGGGGCGCACTGGACTCGAAACTCGTCGGGTCGCATTTCATTTCGCTGGATAACTGAAGTTATCTCTTTTCAGGATCGGAAGTGCACCCCGGGCCATCGCGGTCACCCGATCTCCCCGGAATATCGCGACTGATAGACCCCGGTGTCGTATTACCATAAATATCAAACCTCTCCACCCTCCACCCACCTAACCACCCCTCCCGGGTATCGCGGACGTGAACGCGTCCGTGGACGAAATGTGGCCTGGAACAAATTGTGACGTAGGACAGGAGTTCTCTCGCTTGGCTTACGAGCACGTCGGGATTACGATGCAGTTTCTACGAGTGCGACCGAGAGCTGGATGGCCCGGCGGTGGTACAGTCGGGAGGACGAAGGAGGCGAAGGGAACAGAGGGAGGAAAGGTGAACGGGGGTCGCGGGAGCGTGATTATTTACGGGCCAACTTGCAAAGTGAGAAAAATTACGTTGGCTCGGTAGCCTCGCCCGAGACAACGGTGTTTTATGCCGAGCGGCTCGGAGCGTATATCGCGAGACGACCCGGTGTCGACCATGTTTACGAGTTTTCAGCGCCCGCGATGCGCGCACCGGAACGCGCCCAGATTACGCTCGCTGCGATCCGCGTTCTATAATCTCATACAGTGGAGGAGATGTATGAAGGCGGAGATGTGTTAATGTTTCAGGTTTTTGGCAGTTTTAATATCGCAGGGTGTGTTGGATATATTGATAATTTAATTTTCAGACGGATATTTAGAGATATTCTCCGTGATAATGTGAATCGAAAAGTTCTTTTCCATTTTTCAATCTGAGACTTCGTTGCTGAGATAAAAGCAGTTGAAGTTGAACCCTCTTACTGGGGTTATAAAATGGCGCGCCCCGAGAATAGCAGTAGGAATCTTTAATTGTTTATCTCTAGGCGAGGAAGTTTCAGATCGCAAAATGGTTCAGAACATTTCGATTCGTTTTTTCGTGAAGAATTGGGTCCACATATTTTTTATCACTTTCTATTTTATACTGCAAAAGGTACTTTCCTCTAAATATTCACCTGGAAAAAATGTGACGAAAAAAGGTGATCGATCCTCAATAAAAACATAAATGATCGTATAGCAATTGCTCGTGAAACCAATGAAGTTACACAGTGTTCGTTCCCACAGTTATCATAGTGACTTACATGAAGCAAAACGATATCAATTGCTCACGTTTCTGGGTTTTAATACCTGGTAATGTTTTAACCGAATAAACTGACCATGTAACGGTAAAATTCATAACTCTTGAAAACCTGGTAAAAGGATTCCAGACTAGAACCTGTTCGATGCGTTACTATGACTAGCGGAAGCGGTATCCTTAACGGAATTCTCGTGCACGCCAAGACGAGATTGCAACGTCGTTGCGCAATTATGCGAGCTTAATGAGAGGAAAATGAAAACCCACGTTACGAGGGAACGCTAATTTTCTAATATGTTTGAGCATTTCGTCCTGACATCGCGTCGACCGAGGAAGCTGTTGGAATGTGTTCATTTACCTTCGCGCGGAAGAGCGAAATTATTATCTAGATAAAAATCGCGAATAACGAAAAACATGTAAACAATTTTTAAGAAAATTCTGGCTGAATAAAGATAAGGAGGTTAAATTATTAAATTAATTAATATGTGTAGCTAAAAAAGTAAGAAGATATAATAAAATTATTATTATATTATATCCACTAAAACTCACTTTGGATAAAAGAATCTTTCCGTTTTATTGTATTCATATTTTACCAAGCCATCGAAGAAGGAGTTCAAAAGTCACAAATACCGCATCGTTTAAAGTACATTAACGAAAATACATGTGCTTGATACGATAATCCGTAACTGTACTTCCAGCAGACAAGTTAAAAGCAGAATCGTGAGCATTAAATATTTCAGAGCGAAGTCGAAGGATTAATAGAACGAGTGGAGACGATGAGAAAATTGCACTCATTGGAAGTACACAACGTTCGAACGTTGAACTCCCTCTCTCTCCATCGAGTTGAAATTAGATCTCGACAACACGGTGTAAAATTACCTACATTTTTCGCAGCTTCCCGTTCCAAGCGCATTCGTTTCACCGTCGATAATTTAATTAAACACGTGTTTCCGTCGCGACGGCCGTCTCAGGCGTCGATTAAATTAAATCGATCGATAAGCGCTGATTGACTCCCTCGAAAAAACAACCGAAACGACGGAGTGCGCACGTCTGATCATAAATAACACGGTTCCGGCTCGGAGCCCACCTCTTTATCATATTCATTTTTGGCCTCCGAAACGATCTCGCGCGCTAATTTTAATTTATCGCTCCCTGGCGAAAAATAGACGAGAGACCTGGAACGCGCTTCCGACCGGTTATTCGGAACATCCTCGAGATCGATGTATCCTGGCGAATCGGGCCAGTAATTCATGCTGACCGTGCCAGGACTTATCCGATGACAAGAAAAAGGCGAACCGCGCGTCGCTGCTGGAGCGATTAAAGCGTCGTTAGCATCGATTTGCTCCGCGAAATTCCAACGTTTGTCCAAACGTCGACCTTTTTCCCGTCGCGAACCTTTTTTTACAGAGTACCACCCCGGGAGAGCAAAATTTTTGTACAATCTTTCATTTAAATTTGTTAATACTAGTTACATTTCAATTTACAGGTATAACAGTTTTAAGCTTTTCTAAAAAGCTTTTAAAAAGAAAGCTTCTTCTTCATAAAAACACCGCGTGAAATTTAATTCAGACGGACTGAAAAAATTAGAAAGAAATATTAGTCGATATCTCCGGTCACATGCCAAATATGCAACCACGTGACTGCAATGAGAACGAGGGGGTTAATTGAAAATTTGTTGAATTTCGAAAGCGGACATTTTGCCGCGAGTATCTCCGAAAAACGTTCAACTCACAGAACTGCATTAGCAAGCACGGCACGAAAGCACTGTTTTCTAGGTGCACTTTTTCTGGTCCATTTCGCTTCCCCCGTTTCGCCCTTCACCCTTCGTTTCGCGTTCGCCGAAAAGCCTCGAAAGAAATCCTAGCGGAGATCTTTCGAGTCGGGGCGAAACAATTTCCTGAAGGACAGGGCAGAACGAAAATGGCTGCGCTTCCCTTCCGTACGTACACGCGAATATTAGCTTTCTAATTTCGCTGAGTGAATCTTGAATAACTTTCACGGTGGATTACGATATCGCCGGAGACCCTCTGTTGCCGGCTGCCAGTTTAATATCGGACTTATTATAAGCTTATTTAATTTAATTAATTAATTAAAGTTATAATTCGACACTAAGGACATATTAAGGGTAGCAAATTTCAGGAATGATTATTATATGTAAGTTATGTAAAAGCTCGACCTTTGCATTCTACGTTAATCGATGAGAAGAGGTTTCAAAAGTACTTAAATAGGTCAAAGTAAGACGGAAATCGAGAAGAGGAAAAGTTGTACAAAACGTTGGGGAATAAAAAACTGTCTGATGGTACATTTTGAAGTCGAATAAGTTGGGAGGTCACGAATTTTGGGAGACAGGCAGTTATTATAATGAGAAAGAAGGTGAAAAAATGGAGCTCAGAGCTTAGAAGTGGTTACGGTGAAGTGGAGTAGAACTAGGTAACTGTGAGCGAGTTGCACGAGTTAGTAGAGTGGTACGAAAGATTGGAACGAATGGGATTGGCAAGGTAAGGAGGAGAGCCACGAGAGTCTCGTAGATGAGGCAACAAAGGTGGAAGATCCATCTCTGCTTCGTGCCGAGACAGCCAAATATTAACTATGGTGTTCAAATAAATGTCTATAATAACCTCCCTTGTTCCCTCTATCCCACGGTTGTGCAACCCTAAGATAACTTCTGTCGAGTTTGACGTCTGGGGTCATCCGGGACCCTTGTAGAACTTAATCCTCGTCAGGTTTCAATTAAACGAACTCTGAGTGCCTTTTCCACTTATGAAATACTGAAGGATAGGAAGAATAAAGAAATGTATGAACGATTAATGAAAATTATTGTATAATAGAAATGTATATACAAACTAAACTCTTCTGTACTTCAAAGTGAGATAAGGACCACGAGATGGTTAGGAACGTTTGCAACAAATTATTCTTGAGATAGTCTGTGGATAATTTGAAAAACTGGAATATTTAAAATTCCGTATAAGGCTAAATTACGATTTATTTTAGACAACGCATCATCTTGCATGTAAACATATCACACATCTTTGGTAATAATTACTTTTGCAGTGAATCCAATTATCTCAAAGATATTTACGAAAAACTAACTGTATAAACCTGTTTTAACGTAACATTCTACACCATATTTGCAATCACTCAAAAAAGCTACATGCGAGAGTACGTTTCACAAAAATATTTTGTGTATTCTAATCTAGACTAAATATCCAGCGACTCTAAGCAAACAGCACATCAGCCTGCCCACGGGTGAATTTTCAGTTTCAAACAAGAGAAAAACCAGCAGGGCGTTGTTGAATACCACCCGACTGCCCTTAAATCTCGCGATACGGTAATGCAGTCCAGTCCGGAGTAATCCAGGATCGTAGTCGGCGGATGCGTGCGACCGGAATATGGAAAACCACGGTAAATTCAAAGGCGGCCGCCGTATATCCTGCGACCTTTAACACAATTAAGTCCGAATCCGCGCGGGCTTTTAACTAAATGGACCAACCAACGGGCAAACAGACCGGCGAAATGTCTACGTTTATGCAAAAGTAGGGAGTAATCTGTGCTCGTTTTTCCTGCGAGCCAGCGAACCCTCTGTTTGCCTAAGGGCGAGCGCGAGAGCACGCCTCTGCAAATGTTCACCAATCTATTCGCGGTATCGTTGCCTAACGTTGTTGCAAAAAGAGGGCGAAAAATAACGGACGAGGGTTCCGAGGTCTTTTTCTTTCTGAAGCATTTTCTGCAATGCGACATACGCAATCTTAGGCCTTTCAGACCTGGCGTCCACAATTGAGAACAGAACAAATTTCCGACACTATCGTTTAGGACCGAGTTAGCTCTAAAAATTATATTACGAGAAAAAGATAATTCAGGACTGAAAGAGTTAGGATGGGCATTTGTAATGAAGAAGATCAATACAAAAAATATTATATCCAGCGTATAGATTAGTGTGCTATTCATATTTCTCTATTCGTATTGAAGCTAGCAACGAACGCTGAGAAGTTGAGGACCTCCGAACGCAACTCGTGCATTCGAAACGCGCGGATCCATTGTTTCGAAACAACTATACGAAATGTATCCCATGACTGTACACATCCAAACACGTAGGCAGCCTTTTTCCGGTCCGTAACGACGACTTCAGCCATTTTCCGGAGGATTCGTATTTCATTCGTGCGCGCAGAATTTCGATGTCCTCTTTGAGTCGCTGTAAACAATCCCTGGAAGAGGAACAAAGGAACGCGCTGTCGTTTCCGGCGCCTTGTTCGCGAACTCCATTAGAAAACCGCATGAATTTTATGACAAACTTTCCTCTGAACATTCTTCTACACGGAAACATGTCCGCAGTCTATTTATTAGTCATTCTTTTTTTTTCTAATAAATATACAGTATTACCTCGTTTGTATATTAAATGTAATAAGTACCAATGAATTACCGTTACTTATATAAATTATAAGTTACTGGGTTTGTTTTAACAAAACGTGTATACATATTTTTTTCTACAGAAACTAAATACAGGAAATTAAGAACACACTATATGTAACGATTTCCAGAATGGTGAAACGAATTGGATGTCTATAAGCCTCGAGCGCCAGCAGCAAGCGCAACCACGAACTAATGGAGAAATGTAAATTTTGCGGTAGACGTACAAGAGGACAAGGACTAATTTCACACTTCGCAGATCGAATTCGAGCGTCACATTTTATCCGTGTCACAACCTCCACTCCTCCCCTTTGTCCCCTTAAAATCATAACTCACCATTTTTAGAAAAATATCTGTCTCGCACAGGGAATTCGCGATGATCTAATCAACTCTGATTAGAGTCCAAGATATTCCGTCAATATTCCATAAAGGTGAAAACGTTTAAAAATAAAACTCAATCTGCACAGAACAGCGCCAATCGACGCATTCTAACTCGTACATATTTTACAGCATTGCGAGTCGAACTGAAAATTCTGAATAAAAGCATTAAAGCTAAACAAAGATGGGACAGTTGACCTTACTTCGAGATATAATAAAACGTGTTCTTCGAGAGACATCTTGGACTCGCCTCCCATTGCGAGGGAACGCGAGACTAATAAGAGCTCCAGAGCTATGTATAAGCAAAACATGAGGGAACGCGTGTGCCTCGCGGAATGCGTTCACATATGCGTCACATGCATGCACGCGAGGAAGATAACGTCTCGCGTATTATAAGGGTTGCTACTCGCAACGCGGCGCACCGTCGTGGAAAAGGCCGCGGAGAGTTTGCGCGCTTAATTTCGGCGAATCGCGCCCGAATTCCGCGAACCCGGTGGACGATTAAGCGTATTCCATTAACTCGAAACGCAATTAGGAATAAAGGAGCTCGCTAGAATACCTGTGATTCTCGTCGTCCTCTTATCCGACGCTCCGCGTCGCCCCTCGTTGCCTACCGTCGGCCCTCGGACCGGCCATTGCGGAGCATCGTAGCAGAAAACCACCGACCGGTGGAAATTAACGCTTACCTGAAAAAAAATCGAAGAAATTGCATCGTTAAATAAGGCTTGGATACATTGAACTGAAAATAAAAATTTGAGATAGCTTTTTGAATATATAATTATATGCGCAAGAAATTTTTCAAACATATCGTTCATTCTATATATACTGAAAACTCTAAGTTAAGCATTAAAGCTACACAAAGATGGCACAGTTAACCTTTCTCAGAGATATAATAAAGGCATCTTGCCAAAAAAAAAAATTGTTTGAAAACATCAAACATATCATTTAATTTCATCAAAAGACATAGAGGGCACGAATACTTATGGGACTGACTGTATATACATACACAGCTTTGAAATCACACGATACACATACAAATTATCAACAGGACAGTTTTAAAGTCGGAAGATTAATTAAATTCAATTTCCTGAATTAAATGCTACCTTACATAAACGTTTAATGAAATTGATGTATCCTGATTCGCGCATCGAGCGATTACGATCGATCGATCGGTAATTATCTCGCAGGCGGTTCGTAAAACTAGCGCACGATCGAGCAGCGAGAAAATGAACAACAACTCGCGGCGAAACGTTCTAATTAATATCGACTGCCTAAAAAAGAGGCGCACGCTCGGTCAGGCCCGGCGCAAAGGTGTTCTTTCGTGCGTCGAATAATCAACGTCGAACGAGCCCAGCCAGAGTCTGTCCAGTCGGGCGACAAAATCGAAAGTAACGACACGCCGAGTAATTATTATTTTGATCATTGAGCCGTGAGCTGACAAGCCCGCCGCGCCACGCTACCGAGGGAAGGGTGAAGAATAGGGGGATCGAATCTCATATCCGACAGAGTGCTTCACGGCTTTTGATCGGGGCTGACTCCGACGACCCCGTCTTCCGGATTCTCGAACACCGTTTGTCAGTGGCTAATGATAATGGGCCTCGCGTTAAAGCGACAGGACGCTGCTTTAAACATGTTTGCCGGCGGCAGTCTCAATGCGCGCTCCACGCGCGCCCGGCGCTAATGAGACACCACGAGTGCGAGATTCGGGATTTAACGAGAACCCCGGCTGATCGTAAACAAGCATTTGTTTGGTAACGTCGCGTGATATGGGATAGTGCGAATTATGTGTGTAATAAATTGAGTGCAGATGACACAGAATGATAAAGAACATTTAAGACTGAGAAGAGACTGGGAAAGAGTGAAAGAAATTGTTAAGCAGCACATAGTGTAAGATATTAGTCGTCAGGTAAACCAGTGAACACAGATCAGTTAAGAATGGAACACAAAAAGGAAGTGCAGGAAGGAAGCATTATATAAAGTAATTAAAAAAATAAAACATTCCAAGAAAAAGGGCCAAAAGTTTATTTAATTTTTGTTTTCATCAGAGAGGATGAATAAAATATTTGAGCAACTTTCTATCACTAAATTGAGTACAACCGGTATTTCAAATAGTAGATCCTGAATCCCCAACATGTCACCAGGGGTGCTATTACCTTCCCCACACATTTCCTACATGTCTGACAAGTGGCAATGATCGGATAGGACTCGTGCCAAGTACTGCAAAGCAGTCAAGCTAACAGGTCGTCGGCACATGTTTACACGAAATTTCCAATGATCAGTGATATAAGCGACGAATACAATCGGTAACTTACTCCGTGAACTTGGAATTATGCAGCCTGGAGCATTATGCGATCCCCAGGCGAAATTATGCTGCAACCTTGTTAAACGCAACGGTGCAACGGTTGCCAGGTGGAACAACCAGCACGTCGACCACCGTAATTCCCGCTCTCTGCCTTTCTCTTCTTTTTCCAACCCCTTAGCTCGCTATACCTATTCCTATCTGTCTCTTTCTCGCCGTAATTCCGCAATATAGTCGCTATTATTCTCTCGACGTAACGACCTATAATTATTTCCAATTGTTCTGAATTTAGTGGACCATGCCGTGTACAATATATCCTCGCGCGCCGTTGGCCCAGAAGGACGGCGAAAATGCATTTACAGGCTTCCAGACTTAACCATCGGCGACGACCATTTGTTCGCCGAGGGAAGGTTTATCTCTCCAGGCAGCGGTCGGCTACGGCGGAACACATATTCCACGCGGTCGAGGAGACACTCGGATGCGGCTGTTTTGTCTGCACGGGTCTCCCCGAGGCGTGTGTGTATCGCGTTTATTCACGGTAGGGCGCGCGAACCTTTAATGATCCTCCATCTACTCGCATAATATCTCAATTGTCGTTAACCGCGCCGTTTAACTGTGTACAGAATATAAATTCTCATGGAAATCGCCGCGAACAGTCTTCGACGACTACCGGGACCGTAAAAGGAAGGGTTGTAAGGGGGTTGAAGGATTAGGGCTCCTGGGCCTTGAGTTTGAATTAATTGAGATGGAACTTCAAGTTTTACGTTTCGAGGATCCCTTTGGTAGGTTAACTTTAACTGACATACTAAAATTTAAAGAGGAAATAAGATGTACGTTGGGATTGGTATTATTACTTATGACATGAACTTGTAGGATGACATAATAATTAACGTAAAGTCAATACCATAAGTATTCGTGCCTCCTATGTTCATTGAAGCAGTTTGTCTAAATTAAATGATAGATATCATGTTTCCAAATAAAACTTTACACGTGTATATATTTATAATAAAACATTGATTTAGAAACATCAAACCTACCATTTCGTTTCGACAAATTTCTTCAATAGACATGGAGGGTATTATTACTTATGGGACTGACTGTACATGTGATACCACCTCGGGTAGTTAATAAATTGTGCGACGACGTTTGCTCACGCCATTCAGTTTAAAATAATAACAACCGTTGCAAATTTCGAATCTTCCCCAATTCGACGCTCAATCACAGTCGTGCTCCCTCCATTTATTCATTAACACCTCGCACACACCGCCAGTATATTATATCCGCATAAAAATTTTCCCGCCAACGCGTTCGGTGGCGAATCGAACGCGGAACATCAGCCGCGATTGCAATTTCGCATCTCCTGAATAAAAAAAAAAAAAAAGGAAGGAGGGGGGAAAAACGAAAGGAGAAAGAGCGAGAGAACTAACCAGGTAAACTGTGCACTCGCGACAGAAACTTGTTAAAAATCTCTTGATTTCCATATTCCTTTCGGCTCGATGCTCACTGATTGCGAAGCAATTTCTACGAACGGTCGTTCCCACCATGGACCAGTTCGTTCCTTCGCGGTGCGCGTCCCGGTCGATCGATTCGAAGCCGGGCGGCGGGGGGGTTGGTCCGACATTATGCGTTTTGCATACATTAACGGGGGCTTTTATTCGTCTCTCTCGTTACGCGAGACAATTCGTTGGGCGTTCGCTGAAAGCCCGGGCCGCTACGAATTCGGAATCGTCGATGGGAAATACGTTCACCGAATTCGTTACTGAGATTAGGTTACATCGGCCCTCGGTAATGCGAGCCCCACGCGCGGATAACGCGAGTTCGGGGGCGCTCCTAAATTAAGGCTGGACGAAATATGGTGTTGCCATACGCCGGGCGGCGTGCTACACGCGTACCACCGAGCCGAGATAGTAGAATTGGCAGGAAATTGCAAATTGCCGGCTAGCTGGACCGGGCACCGCGTCCGCCATTTAGGAAGGCACGAAATAACCTGACCTGCAAATTGAAACCGGTCGTCGCGAGTCGAAACGGTCGTTGATAACACTGTGTCCTGCCAGTGCGGACGTCTGTTCAACGAATCGAAAGGTTCGTAGCGAACGCTCGCGGTGCACTTCCTGTCAGAAAATTTGTAAGTTATACTTAATGCTAGTCAACTTAATCGATCATTAAAAACACTTTGGCACGATGCTTGATGACAATTATTATTGACGTAGAGAACTAATTAGTTCGATTCTACTCTCTATAATTTCAAAGATGCTCATTGTTCTTTGTGCTACAGAATACATTTAGTTTAGGTATCAATTATTCCTGAAGAAGACCTATTATGAGTCGAAACATTGTATATAATATATAAATATTTTCATTTCATTTTATTTTTTTTTTTTTTACTTTCTTCTATTCTACTCACTGGCAAAAAGGGTTGCCCATTCATGATCTACACGAATAGAACAAATCCTACTAACACATCAATCATTATTGAAGAATACCTGATTCGTCCGATTAAAAAACCAGACTAGAAAAATGTCTAAAAATCATTGAACTTCATTCTCCTGCAATGAACATTACCTTACTTTTGTTGTTTTATTTTATTTGACCCACTTGGAAAGGGCGTTGGGCGCCACTGGTCGAAACGGATCACCCACTGGATATTGCAAAACGAAATTCGTGTTGGACAGTGTAACCATGGGTCGCGTCCGGCGAAAATATCGTCGCGATGGATACCGCGTGTCCGCGCGGCAAACAAGCACGGCTTTTCCCCGCCTTCCCTTTCGCGATCGTCCGCGGGGAATCCCGTTCGCTCGTTTGTCCGACAGTTGCTTTTCGACCGGGGGGCTTCGTGGGGCTTTATTTTTAAATCTCGCGAGTGCGACTGCTGCGTGAGTGCAGCGTTCCGCTTCGCGATCCGTAATTAAAAGTCGCGTTTACTGGATCAACGAGAAAGTGAAAAAAAAATAAACACGGCGACAGGAAATATTAGCAGGATTGTCTTATTTTAAGCTGCGCCATGGTGAATAGATTTCATGCGCCAAAATGATATAATTGAATTCGAGAAGAAGTACTTTTAATAGACCCTTGTTAAAAAAGAGAGAATATAAAGCAGGTCCAATCGAGGAGTGCAATTATCACAGAGCAATGTAGTAATATTCTTCATACGTTAATAAACAATTATTCTTAGGTCATTTAAAGAAAACTTCAATCCTCTGCGATATATAATTCTAATATTTCCTTGTATTAAAATAAAATATTCCTTCGTTAATATAAATACATTCGTTACCAGCTTTCGACAATATTCTACTTCAACTTTTAATGCCATAAACAAATAAATAATAAATCTAAAAATCCTCCTTTCCTCCAGAGGGGTAAATTTTACAGCAACTGAAGTTTTAACTTCAAATTAAAATTACAATCACCCAAAAGAAACCCCTTACGCGCTATTTTGATAACGAAATGAGATACAGCGTCGGTTCAAAGATCTTTTCTCGCGTTTTTGGGACTGTTCCCTTCACGGGTAACGGGAGATCGAATATTTTTGCCGGGACATATTGCCCTGTAATTTGCCTTAGGCGACGTAACGAAACGCTCGTCGTCGACGCGAACACGAGAAGACGCTCGCAGGAGACGGCGTGTTATGCGAGGGAATAGGAAATTTCCTGGTACAAGCATTGCTCGCGCGGTACCGTCTCCACGAAATACAGTCGCTCGGTTGTGTGTTCGCCCTGAAGGCAGTGTCAAACTGGGGGACGCACCAGGGTGCAAACGAGCTCCCCACGGCCTCGTATCCGTGCGCTGCCCGGGCGTGCGATTATTTACCTTTAATTAGAAGCTTCGACCTATTGCTTAGCACGTAGTGCCCAGGGTATCGTGCTTCAGGTTTGAACAAGCTGCCGTTGCTCCGCGAACGTGCTCACGATATCCATAAATATGCAGATGTATTAATAAACATCGCCGTTCGGGATTTCAATATTCACGTGGAACGACAGACGGTGTTAGGGTGTTTAGCGGTGACTATTAGACGGCTACCGTCGTGGATCGATGACTCTCGGAGTTCCTCGTTGCTCGAGTGTAAGGATTTGTCCGAGTAGGTGAGGAATTTATCGAAGCTGTTGTCGATTTCTGCTCAAATACTGGGTGTACTTTGTTTAATAATATTTTTAACGTTAATGTCTATTAAAGAAGTTTGTCTAAATTAAATAATAGTTTCGACGTTTTCAAATAAATGTTTCATTATAAATATATACACGGATACCCTTGTATCATTTAATTTAGGCAAATTCCTTCGATAAACATGGAGGCTTCGAATATTTATGGGACCGTTTGTACTGACTATATACAGGGGTAGATAATTTCATTAAGAGGAAAAAGGTGAGAAGCAAACAATGAAGTGCAGAGAAAAAGTGAAGGAGTTTCCAGCTGGTTAATTAAGTAAACGATTCTCACTGAAAATCCCTTACTTCTCCATGATCGGGTCAATTAAAACCCTCCGAAAAGAATCGAATAGCCCCGGTTAGTACGTGGTCGACGAGTCGCGGGCGTTTCTTATCGAGCACGGTCGAGAAGATATTAAGCAGTCACGTTAAAAGGCATTCGAAAGGGCAACAGTCGGTGCGACCTTAAAGGAAACTTCACGGTCCAGTGGCTCCATTTCCAGCGTTGTCGATACCAGGAAAAGTCGTCGTTGGTGCCTTTTTGCGGTTTGCTCGGCGCTGGTTACTCTCGAACGAGCATCAAAAGATACACAAGCGAGCGGGGGCGAGGTGGACCAGTTGAAAACCGCAGAAACGTTCTTATATATCGGCGGAGTGCCCGCGGTGGGTCTTCGATGCGGAAATCGGCGCATTTCGGGGCGACGCTCGTCGCCTTAAACCGCCAACGACGCGACTAGATTTGAAAGGTTCGATACCGAGCACCCAGGAAAACGCCAAGTTGTCCTGACTTTCCAAAGCGTGGCTAGCTTCCTGCCATTCGTCCAGTCGATCCTGAAACGCGACCTCACGCTCGTCGGTTTCCTGCTTGACCATGAATTTATGTTAGCGGGGCGCTTGATTTCATCCAGTCTTCCGTGAAACCGAAGGAATGTTGCACTCTGATATTAATTTAGTGAATGATAATTTCAACATCCCGGAGCATTACGACTTTTAAACTTTTTTAAGTAAATCAATTTGTGATATACTTGATCTTCAGAGAAAGTGTTCTCTACCCAAGGCTCCACTTATTGATATTAGGGAAACCAGAAAGCAATGTCGTTTCTTTTACATTGAATTCAAACAAATAAAAAATCAATTATGTAAACATCGCATCACGGACTAACACACACGGCACACTACTGTGGCATCAAATCTCGCGCTTATCATCAGTAATTAAAATAAAGTGTTAAAAATATCAGAGTTCGTAGCCGTCACTCCAATTCTCGGAATTCTTCCACTTCGAGAAAACGATTATCCCTGCGATCATGGCTCGATTCCCCGCTGGAAAATGGCGACCCGCTGTCCCAGATCAGTAGGGGATTGCAGCCGAAGAAAAAGCGTGGCAGCGTCAGCAGGTGCGAGTAGACATAAATCTCGGGCCTCTACTCCCTTCTGAAAAATAAACCTTCCGTTCCTTTCTGCCCGCGTCGCGACGCCACGGCCGGCGACCCTGTTTCCGTGGCGGGTGGTAGATGAAAGTTTCCCTTTGTGCCGTAGCTTGTCACGCCGACCATTCCGGCGGGCAGAGAAGGCCGAGACTCCGACCTCGGGGTTAGAACAGGGTGGGGTGGACATGGTGGGTGGGTCGGTGGTACGCTTCTGTACACATATTCTGAATCCCGGGGGGGTCTGGCCGAATGCTCGCCCCGGAAGCCTGGGGAGAATGAGAAACCGCCGTACCAGCGGCCTTTCTCGCGCGCGAAAAGAAAGTTTGACCCGAAGAACGCGAACGTCTCCTGACACGTCGCTGGAAGAAGAATTTATAACGCTTGATTTTCCGTGTACACGATAGCCCCGGGTGAATTAGAGCGTTCGCCCGTGGTTTTTCAAACGGCGTGAGAATGGCAGTGTGATCCTCTGAAAATCCTCGCGGATGACGAGGGGTAGAACTGACAGGGAGAAAGGGATTTTTGAAGAATTTTTTAACGTGAAAGCTGGATGATATAGGGTAGGCAACTTTGGTAGGCACTTTGGAGAATGTTTTGTGAAATTTGTGTTGAATAGTAGCGGAAAATGTCGACCGTGTCAGGGTTTCTTGAAGGAACACATTTTCCAACCGCGACTCTTCCCCTTGTATCAAATTTTAAAACTATCCACTTTTAATGTAAACGTTTAATAAACCTTTACTTTGATTTTTCTTTCCTTAATGAAACATATACATATCACCCTAGAGCTTGAAGTAACTTTCGAAGTCGAGAGGGTACACCAACCGTGCACCGAATTTAAATGTAATTCGAGCGGCTTGGAGCCTCGTGACGCGAGATTCTATCTCCCCTTTGACAGCCACCGAGGGCTTCAGTGCTCTTCTTTGCGCCGAATTCCACAGGTTCGGCTTTAAAACGAGAACCGCTTGAAATTCTTAATGAATACTACCGGCGGCCAGTGTTTACGCGAGTTTCGTTCGAGAACGAGGCGAAAGTCAACTTCCCCCGTGTTTAGTCAACTCTTCGGCTCCGCGGCGCCGGCGGGTTCTTCTTCCGGTCTGTATACGTCGGCGCGAGAAGGGTAAAAGCGAGGAATGGAAGAGATAAACCAATAGACGCTGGCTGCGCGCCGGAACGGGCTGAGGGCTCGTTGAAACACTTCTTTTTTAATTAAACAAAACAACCGCCGGTTGCGGTTAAGCTCCTACCGCCGCTTCGGGACGATTCCACGGAGCACGGACGATGAAACTGTACCGGTGGAAGGAATGGTCTACGGTGAAAATGTTGGAGCTTGTTGGAAGGTTAGGATAAGCACGAGAGAGAACGTGTCTCGTCTGCAGTTTACTATTAACGAGCCATTGAGTCGGCAATTGGTTTCCATGTCTGCACTGCTATCCAATTTATCCTTTCCCATCTTCTTCTGTATTTCAAGGTAGAAATTGCTGCCTCGATTGTCTAATCAATTTAAAACCAAGTGTGGCCAATGAGTGGGTAGAACCATCGGTTAACTAATTGTTTTGGTGTCTTCGATGCTATATAATCTATACTTCTCTATCTCGAAATGCATTTGAAAGTAGAAATTGTTTCCCTGACTATAGACTAAATGAAAAGTCAACTACGAATAGTGGTTGGTTACACAGTTGGTTACTTTCATGTTTCTGAGGATAGCTAATTTATACTTTTCTATAGTGTACATCAATATGACCAATCAGTATTACTTTACCTCTGTTTATTGGATTTTCCACCTACCATCGCCTATTCACATTCACACATATATGACGAATGCACCCAATACAAAAAAACTAATACACACCAAAGAAGTTCATAATACATCACTCACAGTACCTTATAAACCTTTAATAATTACAGCAAAAACCCACACAAGAGTACCGCCTTACACAAAACCCATTACCTGCCCACCTCTACCACCGATGCCTACAACTTTCTCTCCCATCGACGATTAATAATAAATACCAAGCCGAGAGCAACCAGACGTCTATATCTTCAAAGCACACATTCAGTCATCGCGATCAATTTCTCTCCCCTGTCGTCCGCAAATCCTTCCAACAATCGCAGCGCCAAGTAACAGATCGTCGTCATTTTCCTCGGTCTTGTTCGCAGTCCATAGATCCGCGCCAAACGGAACAAAAGGAAGATCCTGAGCGCCGAGACCAGTTCGTGCTTTCATCGCTACGCGAGCAACGCAGGCAAAAGATGCGTAGCGTGGATGCTTAGCGCGCGTGGACCTCCGTTAACGCGCCCTGCTGTTTCAACGGAGCGAACGCGGTGTGGTCCCACCGGGACACCTCATGGGGGGGGACACATCAACCACGTCAGGGGGGGTTAGGCGTACGTTCACCACCCTCGTAGGTGGAGAGAGAAGGATCAAAGGTAAGGCCAGCGGTCTCCGTAAGCCCGGTATACGAGCTCTCGCGTACACGAAGAATAAGGGACCACCAAGGGAGTTCGCCTCCATTTCGCACAGCCTGTCCGATTGTCCAGGCCTGCCGTTATTACGGTTGCACCGGATAATGTATCTGGATTTCTGCCACCCACGGACCCTTCCTCGCCTGTGTATCGGTAGCCGTAATAACGCGCGGCCGGTTCATCGATCTTGATTTGCCTCGCTGCGCGCCGCATTAATCGCTCTTAACGGAAATGGTCGACCGTGAAATCTTCAATAAATCTGTTTTTTTTTTTCAATTGTTATGTAGACACGTCGGTGCCTTCGAGTTTCTTGTGCGTTTTATTCACGGAATACTTGTACGAATTACCGACATGATAGCGTTACTATTTTTTTCCCCTATAATACACAAGTAGGCACTGTGTATCACTCACATATTTTTAGACCCGGAATAAATTTTCGCCGTTATTATTGACCAGATTTCCTGCGACACTTGACCCTTTGCACTGCGAATTATATTTGAATTTTGTTACCAGCAGCTCGAAACGCTTTTGTATTTTGCAATTTTCAAGTTTCTAGTCCCCTAGTTTCTGGGAGCGCCAACGAAATATAAAACATTTTACCTGTGGCCTTCGCGGGTTGGCTCAGCCTCTCGATGATAAATACAGGCACAAAGGGAGATCGTATAACTGCCTTTGAAAAAGAAAAATCGGAAAATATTTATGGCTATACGATATCTCTTGACAAAATTTCCAGGATGCAATCCTGGTTTTTTTTGCACGTTTCACAAATAAAAGTTGGTTTCTCTTCTTCCTCCAGATATTCTTCTATTTGCGCAAACTCCACAATCCTTTTGTTTTCCTTCGGGATGTACGAAAATGAAACGAGGATTTCTTTCTAAACGATCGTGTTTATCATATGTTCCAAGCCTCTCCTATTGATTTGGACACGAAAGTGGGACTCTACAGGGGAGTGCAAAGGGTTAACTCAATTTTAGAGTATTTTAAATTTTCTCCTTTGTGATGAATTAATCTAATCACAAACGATTAGAGCTTAGTTTCGGAGTGTTATGAATTTTCGGGACGCGAAGAGGGAGGGAACGCTTTTTTCTCCCCGGTAGAGGCCCAGGTGGGGGGGGGATAATTTGGCCTACTCAAACCCGCG